>NW_020671539.1:0-5174 GCF_002925995.2 Terrapene triunguis | reverse complement strand
ACCTTCCCAAAGGGAGATGAGAACTCTTGGGATCACTGCTTAGTCAGTGATGAATTGGCTGCTATGTGCATTTGTGCATATTTAAAAATTATAATGGATTAGTAATAAACCTAGGGATAATTCCAAGATCTCCATAGGTCTGATACCCTGTAAATGCCCAGGAGGGAAGTGCAGAGAGTAGACAGAGAAATCCGGAGAAAGATGCCTTAGGGGAGACATGAACACATTCTGCAAGCACACAGGGCTGTTGCTAAGGGATCAGAGATCTGTAATTCTCATCAGTAACTATCATCATACTGTTCAGCACCTTTCACTGAAGGATATTCAAAAGACCTAGCAAAGGAAAGTCATTATGAATGTATCCCCATTTTACAGATAGGTAAACTGATCCACGGGGAGAGTGACTTGACCAAGGTCACACAGAGACTGACAGACAGAACCAAGGAGTCCTGACTTCCCTGCCGTAACCACTGTCACTCCATCAATAATTGAGCACATGACAAAAGGGAAATGGACTCATGGTCTAGCAGGGCCTGTTCATGTGGTGGGTGTGATGGACTTCCCCGGGGTGTAACCTGGAACTGGGGTACTGCTGACCCCTCTGGCCTACCAATCTGGGCCCCCCTCACACTGGGAAGCTCTGACAAGCTGCAATCGTCTCCAGGTCTTGCATTTACACAGCCATACACAGGCAGGGACACACCCAGCTGCGGTTACATGAAAGCTTTCACTAGCCACTCATGAACCAACAATAGAGAGGCTCTAGCCACTTCCTCCCACTTCCCCAGCCTAGGACGCCAGAGTTGTACCGTCTTGCCCTAGTCAAATTCCTGACCAGTGTAAGTGTATTACCTGGTCCACCCCTCCCTCAATGTGGAGATGACAATGCACCAACCCCTGTTCCTGAGCAGATTTCCCTTTTGCATTTCAAATAACACACTGTATTAGGTAAAAAAAAGTATAAAACAGATTTATTAACTACACAGAAAAATAGACAGATCAAAGTTAGTTACCTACGAAAAAACAAAATTACAATCTACGCAATATACAAGGAGTGTGTCACCCTGATGGAACAAACAGTCCACCAATCTTCCATACACAGGCTAGAAATCTCCTCAGCCTGGGACCACAGCCCCAGTTCAGTTCTTGTTCCTAAGGTGTTTCCAGGTGTTGAGTTGTGGAGGGAGTGAGGCCAAGAGATGATGTCAATTCCACCTATTATAGCTTCTGCCATGTGGAGGGAAATTCATTTTTCCAAGCAAAAGCCCCCAGCGCAGTTAGTGGAAAAGTTCAGGCACAAGATGGAGTCCAGTGTCACATCAGCTGGTCACACGCCCTTGTATGCTTTGATGAGTCATAGCAGGCCATTCACAGGAAAGTCCATCAGGTGGGGAGAAGCTTCTTCTAAGGCCTATTGTGTTTCTTAATGGGCGTTACCTTGGATGGTTCATCCACAATGTACTGGCTAGAGTGGATGTAAAGTACCTTGTGGGTGTTACCCAGGAGCAAACACATCCAATACTACTACATAGTCAATATACATAACTTTAGGTACAAAAATGATACACGCATACAAATAGGCTAATCATATTCAGCAAATCATAACTTTCCCATTGATACTTTATGTGACATATGTTGTATAAAACACTTCATAATCACATAACCATGGTAAATATGAGGGTGCCAGGGTGTTGCTTTGGGGCACAGAATGTCACACCTCCCCCCTTAGTTTACTGCAGGAGTGTTAGTCACCGACTAATGCGGAGGCAATGTGCCCAAGACCCTCTTTAGCTTTTGACCATACAACTCTCAAGTATTGCAAACATTGTGGTGTTACCCACAGGTGTTTGTGCAACGTTCTGTGTACCTTTTAACACTTCATAGAGCAGCCTAGTGATCTCAAAAGTCAGCAAGTGTGGCTTCTCTGGGTCGCTAGAGAACCTCTTTGTATCTGTGCAGCATTGTTAACCATTGTGCTTTTCCAATTGGTGATAACTCAGTACAGATATTCATCAATGCCCTGACTGGGAGGGCCTACGTTTCCCCCTCCACACAGCAGACCAGGTTTATTATGGTTTCCTGCTGTGATAAGCTTTGAGTCTGTGTACAGGTGTTAGCTGAGAAGTAGTATCCTCACAAGGCTTCTTGTTTACTATTCCTAGAAAGTCCAAAAACTTTCATCGAAAATCATGTTTGTTACACCTTTTCATAGGATTTACCATCAGTACCAAATTCTTTCTTATAAATTATAAGAAAGTTCTAATATTATTAACAAACTTTGCATCATGATATTTAACCATAACACCAAATCTTTTATCACAGGCAGGCATTTCCAAGTATTTTTATTATACCACATCTTCTGCTTGGACAGTTTGGTTTGTTCAATACCCATTGTGTCTTTAAACACCACCCTGAAGTTTAATATGTGTTAAATTACTCGTTTTCCTTTCTCCTCAGTGTCCCCTTCAGAAGGGATCTCAGTCTAAGGTCATCTTTGGGGTCTTGTTATGCCAGGGTCTAGTAAGGTAAGGTTATAAGGGGACTTCATTGACTACAGGTGCTCCAATTAACCTGTAGCAACCCTCCCTAGTCTAGAGGGAACCATGTCTTAATTAGCCTAGGGCTTATATATTTCCCCTCTATCACTCTCCCATGGCTCCCTGCCCTGCCCTATCACACATGACATCACCCTTCTTTTTTACCCCTTTTATCCTTACCCAGAGACTTCCAACAAGTCTGTCTCCTATTTCATTCACAACCTCAGTCCAAGTGTATACTTATGAATTTTATGAATCACACAAAGCCTTTCAAAGGTAGTGAAGTATTCAGCAATATCACCTGACTCACTGTATGCAGGACACAGCTGTTCCCGTTTGTGGATTTTTGGAGAGGTGAGAATCAGTGGACTGGGAAGGTTCTGGTTCTACTTTTCCAGCTAGTCCAATTGGCTTTTCTGCTCTCCTTCTTTCTCCTCAATTTCTTGTTGTTTTAGTTCCATAGCCCTCCTGTGTTCAGCCTCCTCTCTGGAAGCGTCTCTCTGCTTTAGCTCCAAAATTTTCCTATGTTCTGTTTCTTTTTCTACTGCCTGTAATCTGAATTGCTCCAATTTCACAATTGTTTCACTGTTTTCCCTCATCTTACTTCTTTTCTGTCCCTACATCCCGTTCCCGAAATAAGAAACAGGAAGAAACAAACTAGTAACCTCTTTCACTGACTTATAGCCACCACACTTAACATCTCACTTAAAATCTCCACACCAGTGTATCAAGTGCAAATCTCTCTCAGAACAACAAGTTGGGCATTTCACACTGCTCGCTATGCCACTGTGACAGACTTCCCCGGGGTGCATACTGGAACTGGAGTACCTCTGAGCCCTCTGGCATACCAGTCTGGGCCCCCTATCACACAGTGATAATGTGAAAAGCTGCAAACCCCTGCAGGTCCTGCACTCACACAAACATTCTCAGGAAAGGACACACCCAACAGAGTTACATGAATGTTTTTGGCAGTCACTCAGGAGCCAACAATAAAGAGGCTCCAGCCAATTTCCCCCATATCCCCAGCTTAGGACCTCAGAGTTGTACCATCTTGTCCTGGTCAGAAGCCTGCGTCAATTACAGGAATGGCGTACAGGTGTTGTATTGTGTTTACCTGGATCTGGATATCTTCTGTGCTGTCTAAAGTAGAGGAATTGTTTTAGCTACCCCTTTTGCAAAACCTGGGTGTGTTTGCTTCAGAAATCATGTGCCACAAAGAGAGAAACTAGAAATAGAATGAGCCCAAACTGGAGCTCTGGGAAGGGTGTGCTGAAGCAATTGGAGAGTCTGGGGGAGCCAAGCAAAAACTAGTTTCAGGACCTTGGCATTCAGGTCTCCACTTCCAGAGGGAAGCGCTAGAACAGAAGCTGCACCCGAAGATTGGGGCTAGAAACCCAGAGCCAAAGACAGGGCCTGAATGCTGCTCTGACTCAAAAGCACATGGGTCTAGGGTGTGGGACCCAAACATACCTTCTGGTGGGTGTCCACCTGTGGGAGCTTAAGCGAGGCTGTGACAGCAAACCTGCAGCTGCTACATGGATGCTAGGGGACTATGTGTGGAAGGGGTGTGGGGCTGGGCGGGGAGGTGTCTACAAGATGTTATCGTCACCCAAATGTGGCTCCTCTGGCCTCAGTGTTTCCATGAGTGGTCTGGTTCCTGGCCTGATCCAGTCAGAATCCCTGAAGGAAATGTTTCCTGAATCAGGCAGTGCTGGTTTGGGGGCAGGGAGATGATTTGTCTCTCCCTTGGAAAGTGCTCCTCAGAATGGCCTCCCTATCTCTGCCACTTGTAATGTGCATACAAGGTATGTCCTGTCAGATGTCAATGGGAAAGTTATGATTTGCTAAGTATGACTCTCCTGTTTGTATGCATATATCATCTTTGTGTCTGAAGTTATGATTAATGGTGATGTACTGGTATCAGAGGACCAGTGCCAGTTCATGGCCAGAGCAGTGGGGTTGGGGGATCAGGACTCCCGGTTCCTATTCTCAGCCCTACCGCCTACTCATTGTGTGGCCTTGGGTAAATCACTTTAACGCTGCGTTGCTCAGTCAGTCCATGACATGGGGATACTACTGCTAGCAGCCTAGATAAAGAGATTGTAGATGTAGTGATCAAAAGCATCATACAGAGCGTATGTCAGACTCAGCTTCACTGTTCAGCTTCAGTCCCTGGGCAATGGGTGCCCTGTAGTTCCAGATAAGGTGCTGTGTACGTGTGTAAATTTCCGGCTAATGGTAGCTGTGCCATTTATCTCCCTCCCTGTGAGCTACCAACGCCACCTCGCCTCTGCCCAGCATCCCACCTTCCCAGCTAATGCAGGGGCTGATCCTTCCGCCTTTCTCGGCTGTTGTCCTCCTAGCTTAAAAGCTGATCCCTTGCATGGCCCCCAAGGCCTGGCTCAGGGCAACGGGTCCCAGCCCATAACCATTCCATGGATCCTGCCAGCTACAGGCTCCCAGCCAGGAAGAACAAATGGGATCTGAAAGCTAAAGAAATAAGTCACACAATGGTCTCATCCCTCAGGACTTTGTAGCCAAGTTTTAAGGCCCAGATGCTGTATGATGCACAATCTCACCCACCAGCCATTCAACCCTGCTCCCAACCCTCAGCTGCTTTTACGTGATTTCCTGATA
>NW_020671538.1:0-7160 GCF_002925995.2 Terrapene triunguis | reverse complement strand
CGAGCCCCGCGGCTGCCCGCGTCGGGCGGGCGGGCGTCCCCCGAGGCGCGCCGGGGCCGGCCGCCCTTACCTGCTCTCCCGGCGCCGCCGCCGGCTCCGGGGCGCTGCTGTCCGGCTGGCTCATCGGGCTCGGGCGGGAGGGAGCGAGCCCCGCTGCTCCCGGGCCTGCGATCCGCTGCGCGCTTCACAATGCCGCCGCCGCCGCCGCCTTTCCGCCCTGCGGGGACGGGAGGGACGCGAGTGGGGGCGATGCCCGCGGCGCGGGTGGGCGGCTCGCCGGGCTGCTGCAGCCCCCCTTCGCCGGGGCGCGGGCCGCGCCGCCTTCAGCAAGGGCGCTGCTGCGGGCAGGGCGAGTCCCGGTGCGGAGCCCGCGCTGCCGCCATCACAGCAGCTCTGGGGGCAGCTCCAGCCTCAGCACATTCAGATCAAGCAGCAGCAGGAGCAGGGGGCTGAGCCTGGCCGAGCTGAGCGCTGCAGGACCCGGGGCTCTGCCCTCTCCGCCCCTCCATGCCCAGCCCAGGACGCGGGGCGCCCCCGCCGCCGCCTGCCCCGCTAGGGCCCCTGGCACGGCCCTGCCTCGGGCTTGGCACCAGCGGCCCCTGGGCAGCGCCCTGCTGCCCGTGCCACCTCCGGGGAGATCAGCTCCAACTTTGCAAGGTGCTTGACTCTGAGCCCAGCCTCGGGACCCAGCGGCAGGGGGTCCCCCCGCCGCAAGCGCTCGGGACCGGCACTTTCAGGAATTCACAGGATTATTTTTCGGGGGGAGGAAGGCGGGTGTGGGTTAATCTGAGCTCCGGGAAACAACTAAATAAATAAATAAAAATCAGGGACTACTTTTTTGAAAACCACAGAAAGCAGCAATTTCCCCAGGAGCCTCCCAGCACTGTTGCTGGTGGGGATTTGGTGCCCTTTGCCAACCTCCTCAAAGCAGGATGGAGAGAGGACCTGAAATTGGCATGTGCCAAAAGAAACCTGGGACAGTGCAGGACTGGCAGATAAGCATATGTGGGCTCCCAACTTTAAGGCCAGAAATGTGGGTGTGCCTCCGAAAAAGTGTCACCTCTGGGCTCTGCTCTTCCCTGGCAGCCACAGCCCTCTGTCACATTCATTTCTAGGTTTCATGGACGGCAGGTCCAGGGCAGGGAGCCTGTTGTCTCTCCCCTGCCCAATCTGGAATGTAACTGTTCAGGTCTGAATATCAGGGGCCTCAATTTGCAGAACTTGGGAGTTCTACCTGAATATTTATGGCAATAATTTATGAGCTCATTTCATAATCACCCCCAAATCCAGAGTCTAATGGTGGAATTCAAAAAGCAGCTTTAAAACTACCTGTTGTGTGAGAAGTCTGACGGGCAGGGCATTTAACAAGTAAGTTTGAACAACTTTTTATAATGTCTTCATGAAGCAGAGTTCCACCACCCCCGAGAAGCTTCTGGGTGGTATCTGCAGGCCCTTTGCCATTCCCTTCTGTCTTGTGGGACTTCTCAAATGAGAGCTCTTGAGGAAGAATATCAGTAACGCATCACTTCTCTTTGAGAGTGGCACCTGAGGTGACCAGTGAATAATACAGCTGCCCCTCCCCATGAGTTTAATCAGTATAAATTATGGAAAGATTTAAAGTTAAAGTTGCAGCTGCATTTCTGTTTAAAGCCACATTTTGCATTTTCTCACAATCTACACAAAAAGCCCCCAGACAGTATCAAAATATGAAATATTATTGATTTGGGAAATAAACAATAAAATAATGCTGGTGACCCACTTATAGATCACCAGCCCAGCGTGGTCCTGGTGCAGTCTCCTTGGCTGCAATCTTGAACTTCAGCACTAGCTCCTCTGCAAAACTTATACGGAGCAGACAGGCAAAATGGCAGTTATTTGCATCGAGGGTTAGGGTTAGGAGAGAGCTCTCCCCTCAGCTTAACTACTCCCAGGGGTGGCTCCAGGCACCAGCGCACCAAGCGCGTGCCTGGGGCGGCAAGCTGCGGGGGGCGGCTTGCCGATCACCGTGAGGGGGGCAGTCAGGCGGCTTTCGGCGGCACGCCTGCGGGAGGTCCCGTGGCTTCGGCGGCAATTCGGCGGCGGGTACGCCGAAGGCGCGGGACAGGCAGACCTCCCGCAGGCATGCCGCCGAATCCGCGTCACCAGCGGACCTCTCGCAGGCGTGCTGCCGAAGGCTGCCTGACTGCCGTGCTGGGGGCGGCAAAATACATAGAGCCGCCCCTGACTACTCCAGCCGCTGTGCGCGGCAGAAGCTGTGTCGGCAGGCTGACATAACGCTGTCTATACAGGCACTTATGTCGGTGTAACTTATGTCGCTGGGAGTGGGGGGTGAATTCCCATAAATTATACTGACATGGCTTGTAGTGTAGACATAGCCTAATTTAGTAGCCTAGGTAAGCTCTTACTTCTTATTAGCGAAACAAGGTGGGTGAGGTAGTATCTTTTGTTGGACCAACTTCTGTTGGTGAAAGAGACAAGGTTTCAAATTTACACAGAGCTTTTCTTCAGGTCTGTGAAAGGTCCTCCGAGAGTCACAGCTAAATAAAAAGTGAACAGATTGTTTAGCATAAGTAGTTAACACATAGTGTAAGAGATGATTCAAGGTGAAGTGACCAGTTAGCACCTCTGTAGTCACAGGACAAAAAAGGGAGGTTAGAGGGGACTGGGAGGTGTAAGGTGGGGCCTTCTGGAAGGAGTTGGGCCTTTCACCTGGAAACTGACCAAGGAGGTCAGACTGTGAGGGGGTCACAGAGTCTGAACATGGGGTTCCCTGTAGCTATGCTGGTGCTCTGGGCTAACCAGAATGGACTATACTTTAGCCTTCATTTCTCTGTTCTAACCTAAGGACTTTCAGATGCTATGTGCCAGGTGACTAAAAACTGGTTACTTTGTTTTAAAAAATTGTTGGTGTAAATACTCACTGAGAGCATCACACCCTTAAGGGCTATAGCACAAGCCCCCTGCAGAAGTCTGGCTTGGGTATATATACTGCAGGGAGCCACAGAGAAAGACGGGCTGGTGGTGCTGAAGGCCCAGTCTTGGAGGCCATGGGCGCAGGGGTGCTGGAGGTGCAGCAGCACCCCCTGGCTTGAAGTAGTAATAACCAAATAAATGGTTTCCGCTTTCAGCACCTCCACTATAAAAATTGTTTCAGTGCCCCTGCACGGGCATGAAACTGTGGGTACTTGTGGCCTGGCACAGAGGAAATTGATTACAGGCTGGGGCATAGACCAGACCCTGTGACTCCATGACAGCTACTTAGTCACACGGCCTTTCAAAAAGGCTAGGCCAGGGGCAGTCAATAGGCGGATGGTGGGCCAAATCTGGGCCGCCAGACACTTTTGAATAAACTGTGAAATCTTTTTATTTACTTATTATCATTGTTATTTTCTCTGGAGTCTGGACCTTGACTATACCTGGACCAAGAAATTTGGTCCTTGACAAAAAAATTATGGATTACCCCGGGGTTGCACCAAATCTATGTATTTGTCTATGTTGTTTTTACAATAGGGCTTCTTCTGCATACCCACCTCTGTAAAATACAGTCACCCCCCAGGTTACGCAAACCCCGACTTATGCAAATCCGCACTTACAGAAAAAGTTCCGTAAGCTAGAAATAGTTTTTTTGTTTCGTTGGTTGGTTTGTTTTTGCGTAATGGTCGGGTATATGTTTCCGACTTACGCAAGGCATTCCGGAATGGAACGCTTGCGTAAGTCAGGAAGCCTCTGTACTGTAAGATGCACAGATACATGATGGAATTTCTGTGTAATGAATTTGTGTAGTGAATGAGGCAGAGGGCTGTCAAAAGAGAAAGAATGGTCGTGCAACCTAGGAGAATTGGTCTCTATCCTGTCTCTGCAACAGACTTCCTTTGTGATGACAAACAAATCCTCTTTCTTCTAATGTGTATTTTTTATCTTTTCCTCAGTATTCTTTTCTATATTGTGTGGAAGTTGTTTCCTTTCTTTTCTTCTCCATCTGCCTCTTTCTTTCCTATGTTGTGTTTACTCCTTCTTTTCTCTATATTTTCAATCTCTTTGCACTCCTCTTCTGCCATTCCATTCTTCCTTATTCTCAAACTCTGTACTCTCCACACTTTTGTCTCCTCACACACATCATGCCTTCCCTTCCAAAATCACACACACATGCTTTTTCTGGCCTCCCACCTCAAAACTCTCACTCACATGCTCTGCTGTCTCTCCTGGAGAGAATCACCACGTACAGATGCTACCCCAAACTCCACTCCTAAGTTCTCTCCCAACTCCACTTTGAGGTCTTCTCACTCTTCATCCCCCTCCTCCACAACATACCTCTCAAATGCCCCTTATTTTGAGTGGTCATTCATTTTACTCTCAATTCCATATATTTCGTGTCCTCTCACTTTTATCGTTGGAAACTATTTACATCCGAAATAATCATGAACCTGAAGTTATTGAGTCATTTACCCTACGGGAAAGACCTCATGGCATTTAAAGTCTCCTGCATGAATAATTGGTGTTCCTCATTTTGAGTCTTTGTCACACACTGGCAGGCTGAAAGGTATGGCCCCGGTCCTGGTTCCCCCTCTCCATCCAATCCCCACCGGCTCGCTCTGTCTCTCTCTCTCTCCCGCACAGCCCTCCTCAGGTTGCATCGCTTTGTTCCCCCACACACACATTGCCCTTAGGCTCCCCGTGCCGTCCCATTCTCAGACTCATTGTCTCTCTCTCCCCAACCCTTCTCAGTGCTTAACCCGGCCCCCTCAGATACTCTCTTTCTCTCTTGTCTGCCTCTTGGGGTATGTCTACACTGCAATCTGAAGTGTGATTGCAGCTCAGGTGGACATACCCACACTAGCTTTATCCACACTAGCACAGCTAAAATAGCAGTATAGATGCAGTCGCACAGGCTTCAGCATGTGTGGTATAAGTGCGCCAGGAATTCGGGTACGTACTCACATTGCTAGCCCACATGCCACCATAACTACTCTGCTTTTTTAGCTGTGCTAGTACAGGTATGTCTCCCCAAGCTGCAATCACTGTGGATTGCACATAGACCTACCCTAAGAGCTCTCCTCCTCTTTGCATCCCCTATGTAGGCTGAAGGAGGTAGCATCTTAGCCTGGCTTGCTCGTTCTCCCCTCTCAGGTGTGCCAGCTGCAGTATAGCTGGAGCAAACCGTCAGGAACTGTGGTTGGCATGGAACCACAGAATGGGGGAAAGGAGGGAAGTAGATGGGGATAAAGCTCCCACCATCTCTGATAGTGGTCATGCCTTGCAGGGAAGGGGTGCTGAGCCCTAATGGCAGAGCCATGGGCTCAGGGGAAGTAGCATTTCCAAATGCCTTCCCTAAATCACAGCCCTAGTCAAGCTCCCCCTGCTGGACACTCACCAGGCTGCTGTGTTTGGGTCCCGCCTTGCTGGGACTGTGTGTGCTTACCTTGGTCTAGGGCAGTGATTCCCAAACTTGTTCCGCCGCTTGTGCAGGGAAAGCCCCTGGTGGGCCGGGCCGGTTTATGTACCTGCCGCGTCCGCAGGTTCGGCCAATCGCGGCTGCCAGTGGCCGCGGTTCGCTGCTTCGGGCCAATGGGGGCTGCAGGAAGAGGCGCGGGCCGAGGGATGTGCTGGCCGCCACTTCCAGCAGCTTCCGTTGGCCCAGAGCAGTGAACCGCAGCCACTGGGAGCTGTGATCGGCCGAACCTGCGGACGCGGCAGGTACACAAACCGGCCCGGCCCGTCAAGGGCTTTCCCTGCACAAGCGGTGGAACAAGTTAGGGAACCACTGGTCTAGGGCAGCAGTTCTCAAACTGTGGGTTGGGACCCCAAAGTGGGTCAGAACCTGGGGTCACCAGGGTTGGTGTTAGACTGGCTGGGGGCCGAGCCCCACCGCCTGGGGCTGAAGCCCTTGGGCTTCTGCTTTGACACCCCCCCCCCGGGTCGTGTAGTAATTTTTGTTGTCATAAGGGGGTCGCGGTGCAATGAAGTTTGACAACCCCTGGTCTAGGGATAGGCTTTAGCACTGTCTCTTTTTTCTTGGCTTCTCTGGCACACTTCCTGGGCATAGATCCTCAGTCTGTTACCACTTACAGAAATGGGATCTTGTGGCCCAGCTGCCCTACGCTCCCAGAGCTGCTCCTGATTTGCCATCTCCCCACAAACGATATCCCCACTGCTTATTAAGCATACCCTTTCCCAGATCCTGTCTGAAATCTATTCTTCTCAGTCAGAAGTACTGGGCTCTTTAGGCCAGTTTTATTGGAGTTTATTTTGGTTTTGAACAGGTATTTTTACATCTTTTTTGCTTTGATTCAAGGAATCTAAGGGAAAAATCCTGCTCCTGTTAATGTCAATGGCAAAACTCCCACTGCAGGGTTAGAGCCTTCATGCAATAAAGCTAAAGTGGAGCGAAAAGTCTCTGTCCCTTCAGGTGTGTATTGCAAAACTTAGCCCTCCATACCTCCCTCTAAAGCACTATTTGGTTGATACTTGCTATTGGTGTATGGTGTTTTTGAAAATTCAGCATATGCCATTTGCTATTTTGTTTAACAAACATATAACATTTTCCACATGAGAAACATACAGCCTTAGCTATAAACATACTTCCCTCTTGTAAATAGCTGGTGGTTTTGCTCCCATGTTAATAGTTAATATTAGTATTAATAAAGTATCTAAATTTATAGATTTCCCCGCACTGGCCCATGGAACCCTGTTTCCAAAGAATACCACAATGCAAACAATTTGTTGAGAGGCTAAGAAGACTGATTTTCTTCTTGTTACATGGACTAAAGATTGGATCAAAGATATTATAGAATACAAATTTGTGTTCTTTAATGTCTTTCATACAGATTTTATTCAAATGCTTTTAAAAACAGGTAATAAAATTGCAGAGTTAAATAATATAAGAAGGAGACAGGGAAATTAGAAGAAAAGTTAACCGAGGAAAGATGTTTTTCAGATGAGATTAGAAATGAAGTAGAGACTCAAAAGTCAGGAGCTACAGAAAAGGCTCTTTCACCCACTGCATTAAGTGGTGGTGGAGGTGCAGCAAGGAGGTGAGTGCTAGGTTAATGGAGAAACCCCAAGCCTATGAGACAGGCTGGTAGAAGTCCAAGAAAGGTTTGAAAAAAAGGAGTGGCATTCTGGTCCAGACCTTACAGACAATGAATAGAAATCTTATGTCT
>NW_020671537.1:0-4716 GCF_002925995.2 Terrapene triunguis | reverse complement strand
TTTCCCTGAACAAGCGGCAGACCAGCTTTGAGAACCACTGGTTTAAATCATTTTCAAAGTGACATAAGCTAAAATTGGACAAAGCCCCTTGTACACTGGAATAAGAGTGTCCCCACGGGGAGTTATCCCGGGATAGCTGTAGTGGGTTAGTTAGACCAGTATGGTTCTGCTGGTCAATTTCCCCATTCAGACCAGCCCTTACTGTCTGCAGCACCCAGCACAAAGAGACCCTGACCCCGCTGGAGTAGGGTGACCAGATGTCCTGATTTTTTAGGGACAGTCCTGATTTTGGGGTCTTTTTCTTATATAGGTTCCTATAACCCCCCACCCCCATCCTGATTTTTCACACTTGCTGTCTGGTTGCCCTACTCTGAAGGGTCCTGTTATATTAATAATAACAGCAAAGTGCAGTCTGGGCTCAGTGGCCAGGTGCTTGGAACAAGGAGCCAAGGAATGAGGTCTCTGTCCCTGCTTTGCTATTCCGTACCCGAGCTGGGCATTCTTCTGTCTCCAGTGGAGCCTTGGGATTCAGCTGTCAGACTGTGAGTGTAACCCACATGCCAAATAGGGAGATATCGCTGTAGAAGATCTAGAGAGATGTGGGGAGAGGAATAAGTTGTGCCTGGGGCATTATTGCTAGGCAGGTGCACAATTAGCATTGCACACCCCCAAGTTTTGAAATTGGGTGTAGTCGTTTTGAGCATGATCCATAGGCTCCCTGTAGCTGGACAAATAAACTCCATTGAAAGCCAGTAGTCAGGACAGCAACTTTACTAAAAAACATGTGACCTCCCTGGGCTGGGAGAAGCTCAGCTCCAGGAGCAACAAGCAAACTGTTTTCCTGTAGCTCTGAATTATTTCGCACCAGGTTAGTGCTATTGTTAACTTCCCAACAGGAAGCGCTAGAAGTGTTAGTTAAAAAAAAATTGTGGGAAAACTGCTTTCATTATAACTTCTTTCATTATAATGGCATACCTTAAACGTTATTGAATTTTAGTCAAAATGTCTTAACCAGTCTGGTTCACCAACTCTCATCTTATTGAAATGTAATAATAAAGAAAAGTCATCTATATTTTGCCGTTCTCAGGTTTTGTATTTGTTTGTAACAGGGTTTTTCACTTATATATTTAGCTAATTAATTAGTATTAACTAAGTAATTCCACAGTCCAACAGATGAGAAAAAGTCTCCATGAATTCCAGTTAAAAACTTCTGTAAGCAAGAGAAAAAATATTTACAATGTTTTTCACTGAGCAAACTATATAAAGTTAATAAACAAAGACTCTAACTGAAACTCATGTGAACTCAATTGAGAACTCTTACTTCTCGCTGTTTGTTAAAACTAACCTGTTTACATTAATTTTTTTCTTTTCTTTATATTTATGTGTAATGAAAATAATATATGTAAATTATAAAATGGCTTTGTTATTTAATAAAAATTAAGCTATTATTTTTACCATTATAACATTTTATAAAATGAATTCCTAAAAAATAAAGTTCATTCCTTTTAAACTTAATTGTACAAAGGTTAACCCTATGCAATCCTTCCTGAAAATACTCAGATAATTAAATTGTGGGTCTCCATGCGCTTTTCTTAAAAAATTGTGTGAAAGTGGTAAAGTAAACTCTAGCCCAACCAAAAGTTACACAAGCTCTGTGGGGCATATGCTACCATTTGCTTTCTGTTTGTACAGCGCCCAGCACAACGGGGCCCCCACCCAGTCAGTGTCTATGTGCTACCACAATAGAAACGTTACATCATAACAATGCGGAGTCTGGGTGAAAGGTCCTGTCTGTTTTTAATTATTTGGGTTTCTCCTGTTCGTTTCTCTGGGTTTTACTTAGCCATCAGTGTAAGGTTCCCGTCAGGTGAATCACAGGATGACTGGTGAGAAAACAGAGACTGGGGCTAATCTGTGTGGTGCCGGGGCGTTTCCCACCACTGGAAGGACACATGTCTCCTTGGATGTCCCACATCTATACAGGGCCTTCAGCGATACGCACTTAGCTGCATTTCACATCCAGGAACGTCGATGGTGGCGCCAGGACTCCGTTATGAGGTTTATAGACAATGTGCAATTCTTAAAATAGGGCAGCAGAAATAACATGAAACCCTTGGAAATATTTCATTTCTGACCCCTACAGTCTTTTCCAGGTGAAGGCACCTTCCCACCCACTAGATGGGGCTTTGTACCAATCCCATTGGAAAACTCCATTTTACCTATTGTTTCCAGTCACTCATTCATGCCACTATCTGTGAGCCAAAAATCATGAGGGCCAGTGGGACCCAGGCTTTCAGTAGAAACCTCACATGACTCATTTTGGTGAACGGTCTCTAAATTTAGGGCAATAAACCCTCCCCCACCACAAAAAAGACAAAGTTCAGCAGAAGTAAAAAAGAATGCTTGCAGAAGTCGGGCAGCAGAGTGGGGGCTGTCCAGTTTATTGCACCGAATGCAGCAAGTAGGATTACCTGCCTTTGTGAGCAGGTGGCATGTGTGTGCATCTGGTGCAAGAAGCTCCTGGCTATAAGAGACTGTGTACAGGCTTTGGAGACCAGAGGGGCTGAACTGGAGCAGCTAAAGTAGACAGAGCAGTACATAGAGGAGACTTTCCAGGACATAGTGGAGCAGTCCCACCTGCAGTCTGACAGCCTCTGTGCTGTTGAGAAGGATGAAAGTCTCAGGGAAGGAGAACAACCAAGTGGAGCAGAGGGAAATGATCCCATAGTTGGGACCCTCCCTCCAGATGGTGTCAGGATGTCCTCTCGCACTGAGCATACCTCTCTGGGGCAGGGAACTCTAGTTATTAGGAGGATACAGGTAATAGTAGTGGGGGATTGATCATTAGAAACATAGATAGCTGGGTTTGCGATGACCAGGAGAACCACATGGTGAATTGCCTGTGTGAAAGTGAAATGAATTATACTAAAGAAATAGAATGAATTAAAGAATGCTGTATGTACCTTTAAGTAGAAATGAGAAATGCTGCAAGCCAGGTGTGCAGGAAAGCAGACATTAACTGCTTAACTTGCCACTTAAGGGCAATTGGTAAAGCATTAGTCTTAGATCGATAAGAGTTAACAAGGAAGCAGGATATGCATATTGTGCTCCATGCATATTTTACAATTTTGCTCTCTCTGTCCTTTTGTTTAGTTTGCACCCTTTTATCTGTATAAATAAGACTGTTTGAATCTTGCATGGAGGCTCACATTATCTGATTGTATTAGCAGAGCGCTGTGCTAATAAACAGAGTGGTCTTGACAAAATTGTGAGTCCTGATTCTAACTTTGACACCTGCCAGGTGCGAAGTTTATGGATCTCACAAGACTTCTAAACAGACTTATGTGTAGTGCTGGGGAGGAGCCTGTGGTACCAATGACATAGGGAAGGATAGGAGAGAGGTCCTGGAGGCCAAATGTAGGCTGCTAGGTAGGTGATTGAAGTCCAGGATCTCCATGGGAGCATTCTCTGAAATGCTTCCAGTTCCACGGACAGGGCCAGTTAGACAGGCTGAACTGTAGGGTGTCAATGTGTGGATGAGACAATGGTGTAGAGAGCAGGGTTTTAGATTTATTAGGAACTGGGGGACCTTTAGGGAAAGGAGGAGCCTATACAGGAAGGATGGGCTCCACCCTTCAATTAGATCACATAATGGCAGACAGCTAAAAGGTGACAAATTTCATAAGTGCTTGTATACAAATGCTAGAAGTCTAAATACTAAAATGAGTGACGTTGAGTGCCTGGTATTAAATGAGGATATTGATCTAATGGGCATCACAGAAACTTGGTGGAACAATGCTAATCAATGGGACACAGTAAAACCAGGGTACAATATATATAGGAATGACAGAATAGGTCATGCTGGTGACACTATATGTGAAAGAAAGCCCAGAGTCAAATGTCCTAAAAACCTTAAATGAACCAAACTGTACCATAGATTCTTTATGGATAGAAATTCCACGCTTGAATAATAAGAATATAGCAGTAGGGATATACTACCGACCACCTGACTAGGATGGTGATGGTGACTATGAAATGCTCAGGGAGATTAGAGAGGCTATAAAAACAAGAAACTCAGTAATAATGGGGGATTTCAGGTATCCCCATATTGACTGGGTACATGTCACCTCAGGATGGGATGCAGAGATAAAAATTCTTGACATCATCAGTGACTGCTTCTTGGAGCACCTAGTCCTGGAACCCACAAGGGGAGAGGCAATTCTTGATTTAGTCCTAAATGGAGCACAGGCTCTGGTCCAAGAGGTGAATATATAGCTGAACCACTTGGTAATAGTAACCATTATATAATTTAATTTAACATCCCTGTGGGGGGGATAACACCAAAGAAGCCCCATCACAGTAACATTTAATGTCAGAAAGGGGAACTACAGAAAAAATGATGAAGCTAGTTAAACTGAAATTTAAAGGTATGGTCTCAAAAGTGAAATGCCTGCAAGCTGCATGGAAACTTTTTTAAAAACACCATAATAGAGGCTCAAATTTAATGTATACCCCAAATTAAATATATAGTAAGAGAGGAGCAAAAAAAGTACCACCATAGCTAAACAACAAAGTAAAAGAAGCAATTAGAGGCAAAAAGGCATCTTTTAAAACTTGGAAGTTAAATCCTACTGAGAAAAATAGAAAGGAACATAAACTCTGGCAAGTTAAGTGTAGAAGTATAATTAGTCAGGCCAGAAAAGAATTTGAAGAGCA
>NW_020671536.1:0-9401 GCF_002925995.2 Terrapene triunguis | reverse complement strand
CTGCAGTGCTTCAGATAAAAGCATCACACATCGATTCTCGAGTGAAATGTAGAAAAGAGGATTTTGTGTCTTTTCACTGCATCAAATCACTTGAATGAAAGGCTCATACTTTCTTCTATTATTTAGAGACATTCCAGCATAGGCAGGGACTTTGTTAGCTTGTACAAGCTAAACAAGGATGGTGCTTGTAAAGAAGACCTCCAAGGAAACTCAGAAAGTGGTGTTGGCGATTCAGCAGGGGGATGCTTTTCTCAGTGAGTCTCTACTGAAGCAGGTTTCAGAGTGGTAGCCGTGTTAGTCTGTATCAGCAAAAACGAGGAGTCCTTGTGGCACCTGAGTTTTAGCCCATGAAAGCTTATGCCCAAATAAATTTGTTAGTCTCTAAGGTGCCCACAAGGACTCCTCGTTGTTTCAACTGAAGCAGTGCCCCAGCATGGTGTTAGGGGGAGCTGCCAGAGGTGCCATCTTTCAGATGGGATGCACAAGTTAATGAATGCTTATGTTCGTCAAATAGCCACAGACAGATAGGGATGCTTGCTCTGGTGTTCTTGCCAGATTCTGATGCGAGTAACAACATTCTGCCTATTGAAATTCCCTCTGCAATTTTAACTGGACATGTTTGTTTGTTTTTTCACTTCTAGTCCTAAAGTGTTGTTTTATGTGCACTGTTGTATTATAAACGAGACTGCATTTAAGTGGCAGGCAAAGTTGTTTCTCTCCAGGAAAGCTAAGCGCTAAGATCTTTTAGAAAGGAAGGTGCTAAATGAGTGTAAAATCGTATATTCTTCTTTTTATACAAAGCTCTGCATAACACTGTTTTCGTACTATTAGGGCCACCAGTTTGAGTCTTTCTGGAGATTAGTGGGAACAAAATGCCCTGAATCCAGGTAGAGGAAGGTTAATATTAGAAACAGACAGCTTTCTATCTTTTTGGCTGTGGAGGAGACAGATAACCTCTCTACTGAATGAATGCATTTAGACATTATCTAACATTGCTGCGGGGGATACTCAGATGCCTGGGAACCAAGGTCATTGCAACCTGCTTTTAATTATTATAGTGTTCATGCTGGTACAAAGTAAGTAGCAGAAATTGTACAAAGTGTACATGCTTTAGGCCTTCCAAAAAGCCAAATGAGGAAGCAATCGTAGTCAGAGAAGTGTGTAAGAAGCAAAAATACCAGCACCATAGAGTTTAAGGCCAGAAAGTACCATCCGTTATGAACCAGGCTGTCGTCAGTGATGCCCAGTGGTTGGAGCAGAAGGCAAACCTACCAGTTGGGGTAGGAGCCAGGCCTAGTGTGTATAGCATGGTTTGGGCTAACAGAGGAAAGAAAAATCCCTGTCCACTGTGGACAAAGAAGCAGAGCTTCAAAAAGTCCTAGCAATGGCTGCTGCTTTGCATCATCAAAACTGGACAAGAGCCATTTTAGGCATCTGTTTTTCACCCTGGTTGTTACTACATCACTGTCCAGGTCATAGTATGGACTGGGCCATTCCTCCCAGACGTGTTACCTCTGCTTCAAGGCACCTAGGAAAAATCTTGAGGTTTTCAGGGGGAAAGAATGAGACACATTCTTCATTTCTTCAAACAAGCCATAGCGGTCCCTGTCATAGATGTCAGGTGACTAAAGATTTTTTCAGACTAACTCCCCCACAAAGCCTCATAAAACCAATATTAATGCTTGTTGACTCTGATAAAGCTAACTGACATAGCATGCTTCATTTATTATACTGCAGTTAACCAAGCTGGTGAACATAAGGTAAGTTATGTTCACTTAAACTGCCAGGGAAACCTGTTTGTTTTTACAATGTAAGGGCACAGAACAATGTAATTTACTGCTGAAGATAAACGACAAATGACATGAGTTTTGGCTGGGAGTCAAACACCTCCAAAAGGGCCAACCAGTAGAGGAACTTGATTTAGTCCTTTACCCCTAGATCAGAGGACTTTGCTGCTGTCAGACGGGGAAGAGAGGAGCTGGGTCTGTGCTGGAAAGCAACGATTTCTATATTTTGCTGTTTCCTCTGTTCTCTTCCATATGGCATTGTGTTCACAACCTAAGTAACTTTCTTTGAATTGGATGATCCCTGTCATGATCAATATCAACAGAAACGATGGCTGGGTCATTGCTCACATAAATCTGCGTTTTTAAAATGTAGTGCATAGTGCTCACAGCTGCTAAAATATTCCAAACAGATGATCATCTGAGGGTGCTAGTGTAAATAAGATACAGCAGAAAGTTAAAAAGAAGGGGGTGCGCTGAGAAGTGAGCTGATATAGGTGGTGTGCATCTAGTCTTAAAACGTTAAATGGGACGTGGAAGAACAGAAACAGGGAGCACAGAGAGGGTCTGGGTTTGCTGTTGTTCAGGAATGAAAACGGCGTTAGAATGGGGGAGAGGTTATCCCACATCTGCCTCCTATGGATCATCTCTGAAGCATTCGATACTGGCCACTGTTGGAGACAGGATATGGGACTATATGGACCATGGATCTGATCCAGTCTACTAACTATACCTTTACATTGGTCCAAGACACATGTTCACATGGTCAATTGATTAGTATGACTTTCCAAATCAGCGATATGGAATCCCTAACTTTCTGTTGAAACAACCATCACGTTTAATGGGGAAGGAGAAGGGGAATGAGCCTGTAAGGTAAAACCCTGTATCAATGGGACAAATAATTTGTCATTAAATCAGAGATGAGAGAGATTCACAAAATATCCCGGACATGGACATTGTATAGTCTTTGCAGCAGCAGGGTTTAATAATTTGTATGTTGTGACAGTTTGAGGAACAGACAGTGCTTAATTTGTGCTAGGGCTTGCCAGGGCTGAGCCTTGGTACCTCTAGACTTGGCACTTCATAGTCCAGGCATCTCTGGGCTTGCCGTGTCAGTTATGAACATAGACTCATAGACTTTAAAGTCAGAAGGGACCATTATGATCATCTAGTCTGACCTCCTGCACAACGCAGGCCACAGAATCTCACCCACCCACTCCAGTAACAAACCCCTAACCCATGTCTGAGTTACTGAAGTCCTCAAATCGTGGTTTAAAGACCACAAGGTGCAGAGAATCCTCCAGCAAGTGACCTGTGCCCCACGCTGCAGAGGAAGGCAAAAAAACCCCAGGGCCTCTGCCAATCTGCCCTGGAGGAAAATTCCTTCCCGACCCCAAATATGGCGATCAGCTAAACCCTGAGCATGTGGGCAAGACTCACTAGCCAGCACCCAGGAAATAATTCTCTGTAGTAACTCAGAACATAAAAAAATTGCTTGAGCCACGGCACCTCTTTCATTACAAATTAAGCACTGGGAATGGGCTCATGGAAACAGAGTCCGGGTAAATCCAGAAAACAAAAAAACATATGCAAGAAGATCCAGCTTATATTTAATATTGATAATTTTATTATTTTTAATTGATCCACTGAGGCATGCTGAGTAACTGCAGAACTTATTAATTCTACTTGCTGCATCCTGTCTAAAATTAGCCCCTGATCCTGTAAATGCATATGCACATAAGTAACTTTATTCTGTCTGGGAATAGATCCATTGACTTCAGTGGGACTACTCAAATAAATAAAGTTAAGCAAGTTGGTAAGTGTTTGCAGGATTGAGGCCTTAGGTTGAAAACTTCTGGGACAAGGATTGTGTCTTCCTTTGTGTTCCATAGAGCACCTAGAAAACTTTTGGTTGCTGTAAAAATAATAAAATAACCTGTTGGATAGCCATTTTTTGTTAACAAACCCCCAGCATATAGAAAATACACAGATCCAGCTCCTTTATTTTGTGGTTTGTTTCCAACGATGTTTTGGGAAGTAATGGTGAAGGGAATATGACCAGAAATGATGATCATTGTAATACGATCAGGTACTGGCCTCAGTGTTTGTGCTTGTTTGTCAGACCACAGCACTCAACAAATATCTCCTGCATCAATGTGTGCACGTTCCCAGACTTTTAATCCTTTTTCTTACAATAGCCTTAGCTCTGGGTGTCCCAAGTGGCAGCATGGGAAAGAAAGATGGGAGCTGCTGAAACACCTGTTGAAGACCTAGATCCTGAATTTACCCTACCTCCTCCAGGAAGTCAGACTAGATGATCACAACGGTCCTTTCTGATATGAAGCCTCGATCATTACTAGGAGAACATCAGCACAACGTATCTGATAGGGTCGGTAATGCACACTTTCAACATCATGTCATTACCAAAACACATAGAATTAGGCCCTAATTCCGCAAAGACTTACACACAGGGTTAACTTTACACACCGTGAGTAGTCTTAGTGATTTGAACAGAACTATTTTCAATGCATAACATTAAGCTTGTGTGGAAGTCTTTGTGGGATTGAGGCCTTACATACTTTGATATATTGGAAATTATTAATGTCTACTACCTAGCTACCTATCTAATATACAGAGGTGATATCCAGATGATAAAGGTATTTATCACTCATCTTTGACCATCTCACCTGAACTCTACCGGTTAATCCATCTTCCAGCCATCTGATCTAATGTTCAAAGACCATGAGGAGCTTCAAATAGGTGCCATTTAAAAAAAAATAAACCTGCTAGAGAAATAAGAACATAAAAGCTGCCAAAGTGGGTCAGACCATGGTCCTTCTTACCCAGTATCCTGTCTTTGACAGTGGCCAGTACCAGAGCTTCAGAGATAGTGGACAGATCAGGGCAATTTTGGAGTGATCCATCCATGTCTTCCATTCCAGGCTTCTGGCAGTCAGTGGCTTAGGTCACCACGAGCATGGGTTGCTAATAGCCAGTGATGGACTATCTTTCATTAACTTATCTAATTCTTTTTTGAAGCCAGTTATACTTCTGCTCTCCTTCACACACCTATGGAATTTCCTCCCAAAATTACACCTGTTCAAGGACCAAGACAGGCAAGAATCAGTCCTGGGCCAGAGACAGGTGTTGCCTACATCAAAATGTCATGCTTTCGAAGTCTAATATTTCATTACTCTGCAGGGCTAGAAATGGGGACGTTATGCCATTTGTAAGGGGGGAATTCCCATTTTCTTATTGGCACCCACAGCACTTGCTTCTAACCTTACAGGGAACTGAGATAATGTACCATAAGGGCCTAATCCAACATCCACTGAGTCAATAGGACACTGTCCATTGACTTCATTGGGCTTTGGATTAGGTTTATAAGACATAATGTATTAACTACACTTTACAGAAGAAGAAAGAAATAGCACACACTGGGTCAGATTCTAAGCTGGTGTAAATTGGTGTAGCTCCAGGAACTATGCTGATTTACATCAGCAGAGAATCTGGCCCAGTGCATACGTTATCAGAACTATAACATTTGCATTTCTTGACTTTGTAGTAAATGTAACTGAATACATTTAATAGTGTATTAACACAATCTATTTTTTAAAGAAAGAGAGAGAGGGGAAAAAAAGAGGGTAAAAGGAGAGGAAATATCTGGAACTACGTAGCCTCTGGAGTTTAGAAGATATTGCCCTCATGCAATTTCTAACCATTGTAATTGTGTTAAATCAAAACTAATTTGTTTTTCAAACAAAGCAAAACCACTAGTCCTCAATGAGGATTATGTCGATGGCTCATATTCAAACTTGAGTCATTTTTATTATAGCCAAGTCTAAAAGCGTGGTTAGTGTCAAGGTGTCCTGCAGTGATTCAAGAACGTAAGTACCAACCTCAGGTCAGAATGTTAAGAACCAGGGCACAAACCCCAAATTGGTTGTGAGCTCTATACTTAGATTTCACCAACCAATTAAGTGTAAACTCCTCAGGCACTATGGCAGCCTAAACATGGAGTCACAGACAGTCCCCTTGGGTAGTCTGATTTGTCTCGCCATACAGGTGAGCCTATCTTTGTGATAGATGGTCCCTTACACCCAGGACAAGTCTACACTACAAAATTAAGTTGACCTAAGTTACGTCGACGTACAGCTACCGCAGTAATTCAACTGCTTTTGCATGTCTACACTACACTCCTTGTGTTGGCGGTGCAGGTCCTCACCAGGAGTGCTTGCACTGATTTAACTGTCAGTGTGGGGCGTTGTGGAATGGCGCTGTGAGTAATGAGGAGTTGCCCCCTTTTCGAATCATGACATCGTACTGTTGGGGAAAAAAGGAATTAAAGGGGGGGTATTAAAGGACCCCTGCTAATGATGGAAGTTCGGATTATCCCTGATTAAGGTCTGTCACCTATGGTCTCAGTGAAACAGAAGAGGGACAAGATTAAAGGTGAACGAAGACAGTTTATTAGGTACAGGTAAGTAAAGAACACTCGGTGGTTTGGAATCGAGGGCACGAAGCCCAGGCCTTCCAGCCCTTACAGATGTTATGGATGAACAGTCAAGAAATCTATACTTTACAGACGAGACGTCAGTCACGGAGGGAGGGTCGTGTCCGACCAATTGCCTCAGCTCTGGTGCAATGGAGCAACCCAAACCTTGTACTGGGCCTGGTGATGGTGATGTGCACAGGAGGAACACGGATCACATCGGCTGCTGGACCAGAATCCCTCAATCTCAGGTACCTAGGGGTGAGTTGATGTGTTGCCTCTCGGAGACTGCTCACGACAACCGATGACCGACGCAGACATGGGCTGCCACCATGATGGACAGCACCCTATAGCCTGTGAGAGGAGCTTATATACTCTCTTGTCTCCAGGCAGAACTGCTGGATCATGTGACCAATCTTTTCCCACCTTACAGAAAAAGGTAATCCCCAGTCCATTAACACCAGACCTAGAGTCTGTTCAGGCCCTTTCTTCAGGGAACCATTTACTGGTTGCACAAATGATCTTCAGGAAATCCCCAAATTCAACAGTTCAACATAAATCCAACAGCTACTTTCCCCTGGAGCTTCCTTGCCAGAGTCTCTTTGCTTCTGGTAGTTCTTCCCTAATCATCCCACAATCTATCCGCTTGAGAGACCAAGTCTTCTCTCAAACTCTGCCACAGGGCCTGTCACAGGAGCCAACCTGCACTGTAGCTGTAGCTCTCCCTTCCCCACCAGCTGAGTTCTGACCCTTCTCAGCTGGGTCTGATAATCCCCTCTGCTAAACTTAAACACCTGTTCTTAAAAGGGTTCCACCTAAGGACAGGGGTGCCTGACCCAAGTCCACCTAGCTTGTAAAGGGGCAGGCCACTCTGTCACACATGCATTCCAAATAATTTCAATAGACGTGGATGTGGCCCCCATTGCAGCATCAGTAGTTCACTCTCCTTTTCCTCAGCCCGCCGTGAGTAGCACTCCTAGAGGCACCTTCAAAATGTGCTGTATTTGCTCAGGGAAATCAGGGAAGTAAATAGCACTTTCGTATTTACTTTCTCAACAACAGTCAGGATTTCATAGACCTTTATTGTATTCATTCCCCCTTTAGTTATCTCTTTTCCAAGTTGGAAAGTCCTAGTCTTGTTAATCTTTTCTTATATGAAGTTGTTCCAGACCCCGGATTATTATTTTTTTTTCCCTGTGCTTTTTTCCCCAGTTATGGCTGTTGCACATTAAGTGAATGTTTTTAGGGATCTATACACAATGATTCCAGAACCTTTTTTCTTTTGGATGGTAGCAGCTAATTTAGACCTCATTCTTTTATATGTATAGTTTGAATTATGTTTTTCCAACGTGCATTATTTTGCATTTGTCAGCACTGAATTTCATCTGCGTAGTCACCTCGTTTTGTAAGGTCCCTTTGCAACTCTTTAAAGTCTGTTTTGGACTTGACAACCTAAAGTTTTGTATCATCTGCAAATTTTTGCCACTTCATTGTTTGCCTTTTTAATATATAGATCATTTAACAGTACTGCCTTTTCCCAATACAGACACCTGGAAATGCCACTGTTTACCTCTCTCCATTCTGAAAACTAATCAGTTATTCTTGCCTTTTGTTTCTTATTTTTTGACCAGTCAGGGCCGGCTCCAGGCACCAGCCGAGCAAGCTCGTGCTTGGGGCGGCAGATTCTAAGGGGCGGCATTCCATCCAATCCTAGGGTGGCACAGCCGCCTTTTTGTTTTCCTTTTGGTTCGCCGCTCCGGCCGCCCTGGGGTTTTTGTTTGTTTGTTTGTTTGTTTGTTTGTTTTTCCTTTGTTTCGCTGACGACTTTCAATGCGCCACTGTAGGGGGCGGCGGTGCGGAGGAGGGGAGCGCCCTGCTGGGAGCAGGCTGCGTGCTCCGTCTGCCCCAGCCGGTGCCAGGTCTGCAGCAAGCCCAGCAGCCCGTGTCCTTCCCTCCCCGCCGACCGACGACTTTCAATTCACCTGCAGGCGGGAGCGGCGCAGAGCCCTCCCGGCAGGCGGCGCAGCGGGAGGGGCTGAGTGGCGAGCGCCCTGGCTGAAGGAAGCCCTGGCTGTTCCCCTTCTCTCTCTCCCCCCGGCTAGCTGGGGTGCGCACTCTGCTACCCGGGGCATGTCTGCAGCGCAGGGAGTCCCGCTAGCCAGAGAGCAGCCGCCGCCCGCCCAGAGGCTTGCCAGCGCGGCCGGGGGAGGCAGCCGCAAGCTGCCAAGTAAGTGGCACTGAAAGTATGCACCCTGTTGTGTTTTTTTTGGTTTGCCGCTCCGGCCTCCCTGCACCCTGGTTGTTTTTTTGGTTTTTTTTGCTTGGGGTGGCAAAAAAGCCAGAGCCGGCCCTGTGACCAGTTATTGATCCATAAAGGACTTTCTCTCTTATCCTATAACAGCTCACCTTGCCTAAAAACCTTCAATAATCCTCTCAGAGAATTCTAGTAAACTATTTTGTACTATAATTTCTTACCTGTAAAGATGAATGCAAATTTCTATGTTGGCTTTAGTCTTCTTGGGTGTTCCAAGGTGCTAAGGAAGCCTTAATTACCCAGTGGCCTCACTGGTTGTGTAGTAGGCTTCCTGCTTTTGATATACTCTCAGTATAGGAAAATCTCAAAATCTGAAAGCAGCCTCCAGGCTTAATTCTCTGAGGAGGGGAACGTTTTAAAAAAGCTTTTGGAAAGTCTAAATTCCAGTACTGGCATAGATAATGGTGCAGATTTAATCAAGTCCTAGCCAGTGTAAACTTTACTGTGGGCAACAGGCTGAAGTCAACCTTCGAAAAAAGTCCTGTACAAAAGTCATGTTAGAGCTGTTTCCCTGATGTTTACTCTAGCATCATTTATTTCACTAGGATCAAAGGGGGGGGGGGGAGAAAGGCTAAAAGAAAAAGTAAAAGGGAATTAAAAAAAAAGTCTATCCAGGTAACTAATTTTCCAGTATAAAAACTCTCCACAACTCAATAAAGGAATATCCAGTTGCTAAACCTGGTAAAGGGGGATGATAAGGAAAACTGTGGAAGATGGGGAAACTTGGCACTCTATGGTAACAGAAACTGTCATACCCTTTGAGGCCATAAAAAATACTCAGGGAATGTGGACATTTCATGTACCAAATAAG
>NW_020671535.1:0-2376 GCF_002925995.2 Terrapene triunguis | reverse complement strand
TCTTGGCCAGCTCCATTGAGGTACTTCCTGTGACGATGCACTCTACATGATTTTATGAAAATATGCTAATGAGTTTAAATTTAATGTAACTGGAATATGCTTTGTGCAAAAGGTGTCTTGTAAGATATCATTACAAAGCTTATAATCTACTGAATGTGGTCATCCTATTTGTATAAATGTACCACTCTTGTATCTGAAACTAGAAATATGAAATATAACTCTGAGGACCTATTGTAATTATGCAAAGTGTGGGCCATTAATGGTGGTTTGGAATCTTGATGACTCCAATTAACCAGGACAATTGTCTGCAGATGGCTCTGTTTTACTTGTAAGTCTCCCTGTATAGTATGTGCTGGCAAGTGGGTAATGAAGTCTTACAGTGACATGTGATCATGTCACCTGAACTGGAATCCATCTTTAACCTGGTGCTTTTCCATTGAGAAGGAGGGGGTGGGAACCCAGGGAGGGACAAAGGATTCCCGCTTTATGCAAAAGATATATAAATGGGTGGAACAGAACAAAGTGGGCAGCCATCATGAGGAATCCCCTAGCTACCTCCTGAGCTGGAACAAGGGCTGTACCGGGGAAAGGATTGTGCCCAGACTAGGAAGGCATCCAGTCTGTGAAAGAAACTTATTGAATCATCTCTCAGAGTGAGATTTTATCTGTACTCAGTTGTATTACTGTATTGGGCTTAGATTTGCATGTTTTATTTTATTTCACTTGGTAATTCACTTTGCTCTGTCTGCTATTACTTGGAACCACTTAAATCCTACTTTCTGTATTTAATAAAATCACTTTTTACTTATTAATTAACCCAGAGTATGTATTAATACCTGGGGGGCGGGGGAGCAAACAGCTGTGCATATCTCTCGATCAGTGTTATAGAGGGAAAACGATTACAGGGTAAACTCATAAATCGTTTTCCCTCTATAAGCTTTATACAGGGTAAAAGGGATTTATTTGGGGGTGTAGACCCCATTGGGAGTTGGGCATCTGAGTGTTAAAGACTGGAACACTTCTGTAAGCTGCTTTCAGGTTAAGTCTGCAGCTTTGGGGCACGTGGTTCAGACCCTGGGTCTGTGTTGGAGCAGACTGGCGTGTCTGGCTCAACAAGACAGGGTGCTGGATTCCCATGCTGGCAGGGAAAACAGAGACAGAAGTAGTCTTGGCACATCGGTTGGCAGTTCCCAAGGGGGTTTCTGGGAACCAACCCGTCACACTTCCCACTTCACCTCATCTTTATTTGGGAGCAGAACTCATTGTGGGAAAGCAGCTGTTAAGGTGTACAGTACAGACTTTGCTAATGGGAGACGGCACACCTCTACGCAGAATTCCAAGAGGAAGTAAGATCCAGATTTTCATTATTGTAAATGCTTCTGTAACAGATGGTGGGTATGTTTGTGTCCTGGTGTGAATACCATGTTGTTTTGAGAATGCCATTTGGTGATTGTATCTTCATTGAAACCTTTTCTCTGTATTATAATCTCCATCTTGGATAAAGCCATTCACGTGGTGTTGAAAACTAACCTAATCTTGAAATGGTCAGTCAATTTTGGATACTATGTACTCATGCTACAGTGTCAGATACCTTCAAGAAGGCTAACAATGAGACCCATGAATGCTGAGTAACTCTTCCCTACTGGAACAATGGGTTTTCTATAGCCAGTGCGAGAGGGGGAGGGATGGCTAAAGCTTGCACTCCCTGCCACCACCCCAGCCCCGCCACAGCACATGGGCAGAAATGGGACAGAGATGGGTTTAAAAGGTGACTGCTTTTCTTAGCAAGGGGACATGCCATTGCTACTTGCAAGCAGAACTTGTTGGGAAGACTGAAGGTAGGAGAGACTGAAGGCAGGAGAGACTTTGCTTATACAATTATTATGCAATAATAATAATAAAATATGGGTCTGACATGCAAAATTTGGATCAAGATCTGGATGTAAACTTCCCCTGGAACAGAAGGTGTTTGAAAGTCAAGTTTATCCTCACCGCCAATGGAAATAAGTATCAATCAGAAGGTTCTAAACTAGAACTGGTCTCATTTTTTTGAATTTAGATGGTTTCCATGACCTTTTTAGTTGCAAAAGTTGAATGTTCAAGGAAGCAAAAATAAAATCAAAGAAATTGTCTTTTTTTTTTTTAAACAAGCAACAAGAGCTGTTTGAATTTTTTAAATATAGGCAACATTTTGATAAACCAGTGAAATACCTTGAAAATTTGTTGTGATTCTTTTTTCAACCATTCAACTATTCTAAATTTTACAAAAGTGCAGAGATGTTCAGATCTGAGGCTTTGTTTTGGGCCCCTTTATACAATTTTTTTTTTTAATTAAGCATATAAGACCTAGCCAGTTCTGAGTAGAAAACAGTATTA
>NW_020671534.1:0-3163 GCF_002925995.2 Terrapene triunguis | reverse complement strand
CTTCAAATGGTGTAAACTGGGGTCGCTCCTTTGAAATTAGTATGGCACTAGGGTAAGATTCTGGGCTGTGCCTCTGAGAACTCGCAGCCCAACGGGAGGGAGGGAGGGCTCAGGTGCCTTTATACCACCTTTGTGCCCTCCCAATCCTGGGCTGCTCTGTGGGGTGGAGAAGCCCCTGGCACGATTTAGACAGACCTGAGGGGCCTGTATATATCACAACAGCCTGCCTGGGCTGCCCTGTGTGCTGCAGCAGGGTCCTAAATCTCCAATGCTGCCTGCTACAGCCCTGCCCATGACACACCCACCCTTGCACATCCCCTACATCAGGGCTTGCAAGGGGCTCCTTGGAAGCCAGCCTTATGGGTATCTTCAAACAGTGCCTGCACCAGTTCCTCCCTCAGCCAGAACTGTGATTTGCAGGGCCTCTTTCTGCTGCTCTGACCCCTTTACCTGGTGTAAAGGGGCTGGAGCAAGTGGGAAGGGGGGGTAGGGAATTTCATCACTAGCTCCTGTAATGACGACAGTTCAGTGACCATAACATCACTTGATTGGGATGGGTGGTCAATACCTCTATTGTTCAAAATAAGTGATCTGTACACAATATCTACTGAGGAATTTACCACCATAGTGTCCCATCTAAAGTGTTAAAAAAGAAGGATCAAAAGTTCAGAACAATCTGCTTGTCTTCCTTCCCCTGCTGGTAGGATTAAAATGAACAGTTGATAGATTTTTTTAAAAATGTTTTTGAATGATGTAAAGCAGTGGTTCTCAACCTTTCCAGACTCCTGCACCCCTTTCAGGAGTCTTATTTGTCTTGCATACCCCCAAGTTTCACCTCACTTAAAAACTACTTGTTGACAAAATCAGACCTAAAAATACAAAAATGTCACCGTATGAAATTGTAGTTGGTACTGACTTCGCTAGTGCTTTTTATGTAGCCTGTTGTAAAACTAGGCCAATATCTAGATGAGTTGATGTACCCCCAGGAAGACCTCTGCGTACCACCAACGGTACATGTACCCCTGGTTGAGAACCACTGATGTAAAGAAAATCCCCAAGATAAAGCCACTGGCAAGAAAAGGATGAAGCACTCATGAAGCCTGATCAGTGATGCTGCCCTCCCTCACTTGGTCACCTCTCTCTCCTCCCCCACCCCACCCCATTGCTTTTGAGTGGTGTTTGCAAAATACCCCCCCCCCATTGTCTTCACAAACCATCAAAGAAATAAAGGGGCAGTTGTCCACTCCAACCATTTTAACTCTTCTTTTTGACCCAAACCAACCTAAATCTTCTCTTGAGAGGAAATCAGTACCTCTATGCATCAGAAAGCCAGAGATCTCCACTTTGGAAACAAACAAAACCCTCACAACTAGAGACGGATGACAAGGGGAGGGCAATGTGTAGAAATAGATACAGCTTCTGCTGTCTTTACTGTACTTGTCCTAGGAACAAACAAAGCCCTTTCACTTCCCTGGCTGTCCAACCTGCAAGTACTACATTCATTTTACTTTGAAGTATTCTGAAAAGTGGCTCTCTGGACATGACATATTTGCATTCTTTCAATGACTCCAGATCAAATTTGCTCAGTTTATAAGCCAAAAGGTGATTTTCCCCCCCATAACTCTCAGGGCTCCAAACTCCACCTAGGATCTGAAAAATCTAGAGGAGTTCTTTCTGCCTTTTACCCTATCACTGGTAGCAAAGATCCTGCAATCCAAATTTTGGCTGGCATGTTTTGTTGATGATGCACAAGGCAGAGTTGAATCCAGTGTTCTCTTCAGTCCTTCCGGTCAGGAGTATTGTAAGCAAGACACAAGAAGTAATTCTTCCACTCAACTCCACGCTGATTAGGCCTCAACTGGAGTATTGTGTCCAGTTCTGGGCACCACATTTCAGGAAAGATGTGGACAAATTGGAGAAAGTCCGGAGAAGAGCAACAACAATGATTGAAGGTCTAGAAAACATGACCTATGAGGGAAGATTAAAAAAAATTGGGTTTGTTTAGTCAGGAGAAGAGAAGACTGAGAGGGGACATGATAACAGTTTTCAAGTACATAAAAGGTTGTTACAAGGAGGAGGGAGAAAAATTGTTCTTCTTAACCTTTGACGATAGAACAAGAAGCAATGGGCTTAAATTGGAGCAGGGTCAGTTTAGGTTGGACATTAGGAAAAACTTCCTAACTGTCAGCGTGGTTAAGCACTGTAATAAATTGTCTAGGGAGGTTGTGGAATCTCCATCATTGGGGATTTTTAAGAGCAGGTTGGACAAACACCTGTCAGGGATGGTCTAGATAATACTTGTCTTGAGTGCAGGGGGCTGGACTAGATGAGCTCTCGAGGTCCCTTCCAGTTCTATGATTCTATGATTCTGTAGCTGTATTTACTCTCCAGTACTAACAGTCATACGCTTTTATGGCTCCCCCAGTAAAAATAGCTTCATTTTGCAGAGCACTTTCATGCGAACAGTATTCCAGAATGTGCTTTATAAAGCTAATAAATAATGTGGTTACATGGCTGAAATAAGAAATGATAGAGCAGTGGGGAGAAATTAAGAGGGGCAGGCAAGGAAGATAAAATGTTTGTTGCTATTCACGATTAGATGAGCTGCAGAGGAGAAAGCTTTTGCAGGAAAAGTAGGAGAGTTGAGGTGTTAGAAAGTGTGATTTTTAGACCTGTTTCTGGCTAAAGCTAGACTTTACCATTTTTTTTTAGAAGGAAAGTTCCCAAGTGCAATAGTTCTATTCTATACAGGTTTTTATCACAACCTTATCACCATGGTATCTGAGTGCCTTCCTGCAGAGCATGAAGGGAAGAGACTGATACCTATCACGTGGTTCATCCTCTCCCCAATGGAGTGTTTTGGTAGGGGGTTTTGGGGGGAGCTTTTTTTTTTTAAATGTATATGCTCCTTTGTGTTAGAAAAGGCAGGTAAAAGACATGCTCCTTGCATTTGGAAAGGAAAGTGGTGAGGTTTGTTAACTATTCAGAGAAAGCCAACGTTATGAAGCATGCACTATTCCTGTTATGCGGCAATATGAAAGGAAATTCAATCCATGATGTCAGGCGGGCTTGGGGCTTCTGCTTTTCATCACTGTCCAGTGATTTTATCGGGGGGCAGAGCTGGGTGGATTCGGAACGTGAGTACCTGCTGGTGAGTGGCTTT
>NW_020671533.1:0-4922 GCF_002925995.2 Terrapene triunguis | reverse complement strand
GCCTGGAGTTTCCTGTGCTGGGTTCAGATGTTCAATAAACCCTCCTGTTTTACGCTAGCTGAGAGTCACTCCAGTCTAGAGAGCAGGGTTGCATTATTCCCTCTGGAAGTGGAGGCCATGGGGTTCCAGAGCAAGGGGACACCCTGAGGGGGCCCCCAGAGAGAGCCAGGTGTGCTGGAGGCTTAGAGGTTCAGTCCCGGGAGGTGGCGGGGCCAAAGGGCCTAACCCCCAGAGCGAGTGCAGCCCTTGAGAAGGGCTGTCACACTGAAGAGGGTTTCTCCCAGGGGCCGTACAGAGCAGAGAGGGCACAGATCCTGAGAGTCCATGAGAGCCAGTTACTGTCGTCCCCCCGTCCCGTCCCGTCCCCCCCCCACACACACACACATATACACTGAGTAATAGAAAATGTGGAAATAGTAGAAGTGCTAAATGACATTTTCGTTCAGTTTTCACCAAAAAGGTTAGTAGCGATTGGATGTCTAACATAGTGAATGCCAGTGAAAATGAGGTAGGATCAGAGGCTAAAATAGGGAAAGGACAAGTTAAAAGTTATTTAGACAAGCTAGATATTTTCAGGTCACTGGGACCTGATGAAATGCAGCCTAGAATACTCGAGGAGCTCAGGAGATATCTGAGCCATTAGCGACTATCTTTGAAAACTCTTGGAAGACGGGAAAGATTCCAGTGGACTGGAAAAGGGCAAATCTAGTGCTAATCTATAAAAAGGGGAAGAAGGACAACCCGGGAAATTACAGACCAGTCAGCTCAACTTCAATACCTGGAAAGATACTGGAGCAAATAATTAAGCAATGTGCAAACATCTAGAAGATAATAAGGTGATAAGTAACAGTCGGCATGGATTTGTCAAGAACAAAAGCTAGCAGCTTGTGTTGCCAGAGTAACAAGCCCTGTGGATGGGGGGAGGGGGGGAAAGCGGTAGATGTGGTGTATCTTGACATTAGTGAGGCTTTTGATACGGTCTCACATGACCTCATACACAAACTAGGGAAATACAACCTAGACGGAGCTGCTATAAGGTGGGTGCAAAACTGGTTGGAAAACCGTTCCCAGAGAGTAGTTATCAGTGGTTCACAGTCATGCTGGAAGGGTATAACGAGTGGGGTCCCACAGGGATCGCTTCTGGGTCTGGTTCTGTTCAATATCTTCATCAGTGATTTAGCTAATGGCACAGATAGTACACTTATAAAGTTTGCGGACAATGCCAAGCTGGGAGGAGTTGCAAATGCTTTGGAGGATAGGCTTAAAATTCAAAATGATCTGGACAAACTGGAGAAATGGTCTGACGTCAACAGGATGAAATCCAATAAGAAATGAACAATCAGTTGCACACAATGGGAAATGACTGCCTAAGAAGGAGTACTGCAGAAAGGGATCTGGGGGATCATAGTGGATCACAAGCTAGATATGAGTCAACAGCATAACGCTGTTGCAAAAAAAAAAAAAAAAAAAAAAAAAAAAAAAAAAAAAAAAAAAAAAAAGCAAACATCATTCTGGGTTGTATTAGCAGGAGTGTTGTAAGCAAGACATGAGAAGTAATTCTTCTGCTCTACTCCGCGCTGATTAAACCTCACCTAGAGTATCATGTCCAGTTCTGGGTGCCGCGTTTCAGGAAAGTTGTGGGCAAATTGGAGAAAGTCCACAGATGAGCAACAAAAATGATAAAAGGGCTAGAAACCATGAGCTCTGAGGGAAGGTTGAAGACATCGGATTTGTTTAGTCTGGAAAAGAGAAGACTGAGGGGACATGAGGGAGAAAAATTGTTCTTGTTAAGGTTTAGGTTGGACATTAGGAGAAACTTCCTAACTGTCAGGGTGGTTAAGCACTGGAATAAATTGCCTAGGGATGTTGTGGAATCTTCATCCTTGGAGATGTTTAAGAGGAGGTTAGACAAACACCTGTCACACATGGTCTAGATAATAGTCCTGCCATGAGTGCAGGGAACTGGACTAGATGACCTCTCGAGTCCCTACCAGTCCTACAGTTCTATGACTCGGGGTTTGGCATGTGCCTATCGCTACCTGTACAGAGCCAGCAGGGCCTGTGGGGCCTGGGAGGCAGCGTTTGTGCTGCCCGAGGCCATTGGTTTCAGGGACTGACACACACCAGGCAGGGACATGCTAAGGCGGGCGGTGGGGAGAGGCCTCATGACCCTGGATACGGTCTTGCCATGCCTAGGAGAGAGGGCAGCGAGGGGGAGCAGCAGCTGCAGGAAAGCCCAGCCCAGGAAGGAAGAGAGGAGCCCAACGCTTTGTACATTCTCACTTTATTAGGACATCCTGTTTATACAGCGAGTGCCGAGGGGCACTGGGCTCGGGGCACAAGGACAGCCAGGCAGCATGCAGCAGTGCAGGGACCCCACTTGAGTGCCATGCCCCAGAACCTCCTGCCACTGGGGTCCAGGCAGCTCAGCAGTGCTCACGGCTCACCTGTGCTACCAGGAAACTATGTGTGGCTGGGGCCCAGGGGGCTGCTGGGACCCCTGCCCCTACACGGCCCCAGGGTCTGTCAGGGCCTTCCCTTGCTCCAGGGGAAGGGAGGGGCTCTGGGATCGATCCCTCGGTGCTGGCCTCCACTGGCTGCATCACGTAGCACACCTGGGCCCAGACAGTGCAGAAACCCCCCCCCCAACTAGCCCCGTGATACCCCCAGGTGTGGGGGGCAGGCACACGTGCTTGTTGCTCTGCTGAAGACCTCTCCCCCGGCCCCGAGGGTGCCTGGAGCCCAAGGGCTAGTAACCCTGCTATAGAGCGAGAACCTCCTCAGCCAGCCCCTTGCTCCCTTCAGTGTCTAGCTGCCAAGTGGGATGGCACACGGGGCGGGAGAGGTCTGCACAGCTCCAGGAATGCAGCCCCCGGCCCCAGGGATTGGTGTAGCTGTCTCTGGGCTGCCCAGCAAGGGTCCCCAGCGCTGCTCCGCAGGCCCAGCCTCAGCCAGGTCTCTCCTGGTGCCGCTTGCTTAGCCAGGCCTCTGAGCAGGCGGCAGCACAGACGCTGCTCCTGCTGGGGGCGCCCCAGGAGAGGGCTAGGATGGGGAAAGGAGAGTCTGGACAGGTGCCGGTCTCACATCTAAACAGAGCTTTATTAACAGCAGCAGCCAGTCACATACAGAACAACAGGGACCCCGGGACCCAGCCTCCGGCCGCCCGGAGCAGGAGGGAGCTGGGCTGCATGGAAAGGGAAGGCAGGGCCGCAGCACAGCCCACACCATGTGCTCGTGGGAGGGGAACTAGGCAGATCCCTGCGCTCACCCCCGGGCCAGCCACACACAGCGCCTTGGGAAGCAGTCTCAAGGGGGCTGCACACCAGGGCACTCCAGGGAGCGGCCTGCACTCAGCCCACCACCACCACCGGTTCAGGGTCTCCAACATCTTCATGACCAACTGCAGTGAACGCAGGCAGGGGCTGCCAGGCTCGAGAGGCACCGCCCAGCATGCCAGATCTCCAGGCCCAGGCGCTATAGAGCCTGCCTTTGAAGCTCTCTCTGGCCGTCTCACTAAAGGCCTGATCTGCCTGGGGCCAGAGAGGGTTTCAATCCATTCACCACTGGGAGGCTGGGGCCGCAGCTGGCTAGTGACAGCTGAGAGCAGCAGTGGCGGCCAGGGAGCTGGGCACGTCCGTGGAGGAGGAGGGGGGCTGCCAGAGGGCAGGGGCTGCCAGAGGGCAGGGGCAGCGTGCTTGGGACTCAACCAGGCAGCGACATTCCCTGAAGCAAGACAGCAGCTCCGGACATGGTGCAGAGCAGAGCGATGTACACACCCCCGCCCTGCCCCACACAGCACGGGCAGCCGAAGGGTGGAGAGCGTCCCTCACCCCATGATGGCCCAGGACGGGTCCTTCCAAAACCATGAGCCCACTGCCGCTCAGCTGCCCCCCGCCCCACTGTCCTCCCCGAAGAGCTGGTGAGGGGACCATGGGTCAAAATAACTAGAACACGAGAACCAACAACGAGAGGCCATGAAAACACCACACCAAATGGCTATGGGGGAGCAGGGCTGGGGTGGGGGCAGTGACACGCGGTGAGGTGGGGCTGGCACAGGGGCAAGTTACCCTACTCTCCGCAGCAGCAGGCGCGCACTAGTCCTTGGCCCGGCCGATGATGGCCAGGATGTAGAGGAAGATCTGGACAATATCCGTGTAGAGGTTGAGGGCGGCGAAGACGTACTCCTCTGGGCTCAGGGCCAGCTGCTTGTTCCCCAGGAGCATCTGAGTGTCCACCGCTAGGAACTGCAAGAGAGGGGGAGGAGGGGTCACGCAGGAGCAGGGTGTGAAGAAGTTCTTAATGTTTCCTCTGAATACTGTGTGGGTGCCTCAGTTTCTCCTATGCATTTCTTAAGTCTCCAGTGTGCATAAGTGGCCGTGGCCCTTCCCCCTTGCAAGGGAATAGCTAAAGGTGAACAAAGAGGTCAGGTGACCTCCTGGCCTGGGAAAGAGACAAAGGCCAGAGGAGGGGTTGGAGGGGGTTGCAGTTTGGAGCTAGCTGGGGATGGGGAGTGAGGGAGACGGGGGTGTCTGGCTTGCTGGGCCCCAGAATGGACCCGGCTGAGGGAGCCTGTTCTCTGGACCTACAAACTCGGTTTTAGACCATGTTCCGGTCATTGAATAAACCTCTGTTTTACTGGCTGGCTGAGAGTCACATCTGACTGCAAAGTTGGGGGTGCAGGACCCTCTGGCTTCCCCAGGACCCCGCCTGGGCGGACTCGCTGTGGGAAGTGCATGGAGGGGCATCTGCTGAATGCTCCAAGCTCAGACCCAGGAGGTGAAGCTGTGTGAGCTTCTTGCCCTGAAGACAGTCTGCTCCAAGGGAGAGGAGGCTCCCCAAAGTCCTGAGTGGCTTTGTGGGGAGCAGTTCCAGAGCATCGCCCGGGGACTCCGTGACACAGGGTGCCAGGCCTGGCACCAGGC
>NW_020671532.1:0-5217 GCF_002925995.2 Terrapene triunguis | reverse complement strand
TGCTTAGTCAGAGATGAATTGGCTGCTATGTGCATTTGTGCATATTTAAAAATTATAATGGATTAGTAATAAACCTAGGGATAATTCCGAGATCTCCATAGGGTCTGATACCCTGTAAATGCCCAGGAGGGAAGTGCAGAGAGTAGACAGAGAAATCCGGAGAAAGATGCCTTAGGGGAGACATGAACACATTCTGCAAGCACACAGGGCTGTTGCTAAGGGATCAGAGATCTGTAATTCTCATCAGTAACTACCATCATACTGTGCAGCACCTTTCACTGAAGGATATTCAAAAGACCTAGCAAAGGAAAGTCATTATGAATGTATCCCCATTTTACAGATAGGTAAACTGATCCACGGGGAGAGTGACTTGACCAAGGTCACACAGAGACTGACAGACAGAACCAAGGAGTCCTGTCTTCCCTGCCATAACCATGGTCTCTCCATCAATAATTGAGCACATGACAAAAGGGAAATGGACTATGGTCTAGCAGGGCCTCTTCATGTGGTGGGTGTGATGGACTTCCCCGGGGTGTAACCTGGAACTGGGGTACCACTGACTCCTCCGACATACCAATCTGGGTCCCCCTCACACTGGGAAGCTCTGACAAGCTGCAATCGTCTCCAGGTCTTGCACTTACACAGCCATACACAGGCAGGGACACACCCAGCTGTGGTTACATGGAAGCTTTCACTAGCCACTCATGAACCAACAATAGAGAGGCTCCAGCCACTTCCCCCAGCTCCCCAGCCTAGGACCCCAGAGCTGTACTGTCTTGCCCTAGTCAAATTCCTGACCAGTGTAAGTGTATTACCTGGTCCGCCCCTCCCTCAATGTGGAGATGACAATGCACCAACCCCTGTTCCTGAGCAGATTTCCCTTTTGTATTTCAAATAACACACTGTATTAGGTAAAAAAAGTATAAAACATATTTATTAACTACACAGAAGGATAGATCAAAGTTAGTTACCTACGAAAAAAACAAAATTACAATCTACGCAATATACAAGGAGTGTGTCACCCTGATGGAACAAACAGTCCACCAATCTTCCATACACAGGCTAGAAATCTCCTCAGCCTGGGACCACAGCCCCAGTTCAGTTCTTGTTCCTAAGGTGTTTCCAGGTGTTGAGTTGTGGAGGGAGTGAGGCCAAGAGATGATGTCAATTCCACCTGTTATAGCTTCTGCCATGTGGAGGGAAATTCATTTTTCCAAGCAAAAGCCCCCAGCGCAGTTAGTGGAAAAGTTCAGGCACAAGATGGAGTCCAGTGTCACATCAGCTGGTCACACGCCCTTGTATGCTTTGATGAGTCATAGCAGGCCATTCACAGGAAAGTCCATCAGGTGGGGAGAAGCTTCTTCTAAGGCCTATTGTGTTTCTTAATGGGCGTTACCTTGGATGGTTCATCCACAATGTACTGGCTAGAGTGGATGTAAAGTACCTTGTGGGTGTTACCCAGGAGCAAACACATCCAATACTACTACATAGTCAATATACATAACTTTAGGTACAAAAACGATACACGCATACAAATAGGGTAATCATATTCAGCAAATCATAACTTTCCCATTGATACTTTATGTGACATATGTTGTATAAAACACTTCATAATCACATAACCATGGTAAATATGAGGGTGCCAGGGTGTTGCTTTGAGGCACAGAATGTCACACCTCCCCCCTTAGTTTACTGCAGGAGTGTTAGTCACTGACTAATGCGGAGGCAATGTGCCCAAGACCCTCTTTAGCTTTTGACCATACAACTCTCAAGTATTGCAAACATTGTGGTGTTACCCACAGGTGTTTGTGCAACGTTCTGTGTACCCTTTAAAACTTCATAGAGCAGCCTAGTGATCTCAAAAGTCAGCAAGTGTGGCTTCTCTGGGTCACTAGAGAACCTCTTTGTATCTGTGCAGCATTGTTAACCATTGTGCTTTTCCAATTGGTGATAACTCAGTACAGATATTCATCAATGCCCTGACTGGGAGGGCCTACGTTTCCCCTTCCACACAGCAGACCAGGTTTATTATGGTTTCCTGCTGTGATAAGCTTTGAGTCTGTGTACAGGTGTTAGCTGAGAAGTAGTATCCTCACAAGGCTTCTTGTTTACTATTCCTAGAAAGTCCAAAAACTTTCATTGAAAATCATGTTTGTTACACCTTTTCATAGGATTTACCATCAGTACCAAATTCTTTCTTATAAATTACAAGAAAGTTCTAATATTATTAACAAACTTTGCATCATGGTATTTAACCATAACACCAAATCTTTTATCACAGGCAGGCATTTCCAAGTATTTTTATTATACCACATCTTCTGCTTGGACAGTTTGGTTTGTTCAATACCCATTGTGTCTTTAAACACCTCCCTGAAGTTTAATATGTGTTAAATTACTCGTTTTCCTTTCTCCTCAGTGTCCCCTTCAGAAGGGATCTCAGTCTAAGGTCATCTTTGGGGTCTTGTTATGCCAGGCTCTAGTAAGGTAAGGTTATAAGGGGACTTCATTGACTACAGGTGCTCCAATTAACCTGTAGCAACCCTCCCTAGTCTAGAGGGAACCATGCCTTAATTAGCCTAGGGCTTATATATTTCCCCTCTATCACTCTCCCATGGCTCCCTGCCCTGCCCTATCACACATGACATCACCCTTCTTTTTTCCCCCTTTTATCCTTACCCAGAGACTTCCAACAAGTCTGTCCCCTATTTCATTCACAACCTCAGTCCAAGTGTATACTTATGAATTTTATGAATCACACAAAGCCTTTCAAAGGTAGTGAAGTATTCAGCAATATCACCTGACTCACTGTATGCAGGACACAGCTGTTCCCGTTTGTGGATTTTTGGAGAGGTGAGAATCAGTGGAGTGGGAAGGTTTTGGTTCTACTTTTCCAGCTAGTCCAATTGGTTTTTCTGCTCTCCTTCTTTCTCCTCAATTTCTTGTTGTTTTAGTTCCATAGCCCTCCTGTGTTCAGCCTCCTCTCTGGAAGCGTCTCTCTGCTTTAGCTCCAACATTTTCCTATGTTCTGATTCTTTTTCTACTGCCTGTAATCTGAATAGCTCCAATTTCACAATTGTTTCACTGTTTTCCCTCATCTTACTTCTTTTCTGTCCCTACATCCCGTTCCCGAAATAAGAAACAGGAAGAAACAAACTAGTAACCTCTTTCACTGACTTACAGCCACCACACTTAACATCTCACTTAAAATCTCCACACCAGTGTATCAAGTGCAAATCTCTCTCAGAACAACAAGTTGGGCATTTCACACTGCTCGCTATGCCACTGTGACAGACTTCCCCGGGGTGCATACTGGAACTGGAGTACCTCTGAGCCCTCTGGCATACCAGTCTGGGCCCCCTCTCACACAGTGATAATGTGAAAAGCTGCAAACCCCTGCAGGTCCTGCACTCACACAAACATTCTCAGGAAAGGACACACCCAGCAGAGTTACATGAATGTTTTTGGCAGTCACTCAGGAGCCAACAATAAAGAGGCTCCAGCCAATTTCCCCCATATCCCCAGCTTAGGACCTCAGAGTTGTACCATCTTGTCCTAGTCAGAAGCCTGTGTCAATTACAGGAATGGCGTACAGGTTTATATTGTGTTTACCTTGATCTCGATATCTTCTGTGCTGTCTAAAGTTGAGGAATTGTTTTAGTTACCCCTTTTGCAAAACCTGGGTGTGTTTGCTTCAGAAATCATGTGCCACAAAGAGAGAAACTAGAAATAGACTGAGCCCAAACTGGAGCTCTGGGAAGGGTGTGCTGAAGCAATTGGAGAGTCTGGGGGAGCCAAGCAAAAACTAGTTTCGGGACCTTGGCATTCAGGTCTCCACTTCCAGAGGGAAGCGCTAGAACAGAAGCTGCACCCGAAGATTGGGGCTAGAAACCCAGAGCCAAAGACAGGGCCTGAATGCTGCTCCGACTCAAAAGCACATGGGTCTAGGGTGTGGGACCCAAACATACCTTCTGGTGGGTGTCCACCTGTGGGAGCTTAAGCGAGGCTGTGACAGCAAACCTGCAGCTGCTAAATGGATGCTAAGGGACTATGTGTGGAAGGGGAGTGGGGCTGGGCGGGGAGGTGTCCACAAGATGTTATCTTCACCCAAATGTGGCTCCTCTGGCCTCAGTGTTTCCATGAGTGGTCTGGTTCCTGGCCTGATCCAGTCAGAATCCCTGAAGGAAATGTTTCCTGAATCAGGCAGTGCTGGTTTGGGGGCAGGGAGATGATTTGTCTCTCCCTTGGAAAGTGCTCCTAGGAATGGCCTCCCTCTCTCTGCCACTTGTAATGTGCATACAAGGTATGTCCTGTCAGATGTCAATGGGAAAGTTATGATTTGCTAAGTATGACTCTCCTGTTTGTATGCATATATCATCTTTGTGTCTGAAGTTATGATTAATGGAGATGTACTGGTATCAGAGGACCAGTGCCAGTTCATGGCCAGAGCAGTGGGGTTGGGGGGTCAGGACTCCCGGTTCCTATTCTCAGCCCTACCGCCTACTCATTGTGTGGCCTTGAGTAAATCACTTTAACGCTGCGTGGCTCAGTCAGTCCATGACATGGGGATAATACTGCTAGCAGCCTAGATAAAGAGATTGTAGATGTAGTGATCAAAAGCGTCATGCAGAGCGTATGTTAGACTCAGCTTCACTGTTCAGCTTCAGTCCCTGGGCAATGGGTGCCCTGTAGTTCCAGATAAGGTGTTGTGTACGTGTGTAAATATCTGGCTAATGGTAGCTGTGCCATTTATCTCCCTCCCTGTGAGCTACCAACGCCACCTCGCCTCTGCCCAGCATCCTGCCTTCCCAGCTAACACAGCGGCTTATCCTTCCGCCTTTCTCGGCTGTTGTCCTCCTAGCTTAAAAGCTGATCCCTTGCATGGCCCCCAAGGCCTGGCTCAGGGCAACGGGTCCCAGCCCATAACCATTCCATGGATCCTGCCAGCTACAGGCTCCCAGCCAGGAAGAACAAATGGGATCTGAAAGCTAAAGAAATAAGTCACACAATGGTCTTTTCACTCAGGACTTTGTAGCCAAGTTTTAAGGCCCAGATGCTGTATGATGCACAATCTCACCCACCAGCCATTCAACCCTGCTCCCAACCCTCAGCTGCTTTTACGTGATTTCCTGGTATCCCTCTCCACTCCTGACTGGCCTGTTGGCCCCAGCACTGCTTGCTGCTGCACTCCCTGCAGGCTCCTTGTCAGGCTGCAGCAGA
>NW_020671531.1:0-5071 GCF_002925995.2 Terrapene triunguis | reverse complement strand
TTTTTTATTTTTTTTTTTTTTTTTTTTTTTTTTTTTTTTTTTTTATAAATGTTTGTTTAATTTTTTTTTTTTTTTTTTTTTTTGAAAATTATTATTTTGGAAAACATATGGTCACTGAAAAGGGGTTGACCTTGGTTGAATTGCCTTTAACAATCTTAACTCTTTCTTCACAGTTTTTGTTTTTGAATTAATAACATCAATTTTAAAAAGTAGGAAAAGAATATTTAACAGGAATCCTCTTGCCAAAGTGCAATGGAGCTGCATAACAATTAATAATACCCTCTCTTTGACACTTGCGGTCCCTTCTAACCCTGTGATTCTATTAATACAATAGGGCATGAATCATAGAATCATAGGATTAGAAGGGACCTCAAGAGGTCATCTAACCCAGTTCTCTGCACTCATGGCAGGACTAGGCATTATCTAAACCATCCCTGACAGATGTTTGTCTAACCTGCCCTTAAAAATCTCCAATGATGGAGATTCCACAACTTCCTTAGGCAATTTATTCCAGTGCCTAACCACCCTGACAGTTAGGAAGTTTTTCCTAAAGTACAACCTAAACCGCCCTTGCTGCAATTTAAGCCCATTGCTTCTTGTCCTATCCTCAGAGGTTAAGAAGAACAATGTTTCTCCCTCCTCCTTGTAACAACCTTTTATGTACTTGAAAACTGTTATCATGTGCCCTCTCAGTCTTCTCTTTTCCAGACTAAACAAATCCAATTTTTTTCAATCTTCCCTCATAGGTAACGTTTTCTAGACCTTTAATCATTTTTGTTGCTCTTCTCTGGACTTCAATTTGTCCACATCTTTCCTGAAATGTGGCGCCCAGAACTGAATACTCCAATTGAGGCCTAATCAGCGTGGAGTAGAGATGAAGAACTACTTCTCGTGTCTTACAACACTCCTAATAATACATTCCAGAATGATTTTCGCTTTTCTTGAAACAGCTTTACACTATTGACTCATATTTAGCTTATGGTCCACTATGACCCCCAGATCCCTTTCTGCAGTACTCCTTCCTAGGCAGTCATTTCCCGTTTTGTATGTGTGCAACTGATTGTTCCTTCCTAAATGGAGTACTTTGCATTTGTCCTTACTGAATTTCATCCTATTTACTTCAGACCATTTCTCCAGTTTGTCCAGATTATTTTGAATTTTAATCCTATCCTCCACTTGCAACCCCTCCCAGCTTGGTATCATCCGCAAACTTTATAAGTGTACTCTCTATGCCATTATCTAAATCATTGGTGAAGATATTGAACAGAACCGGACCCAAAACTGATCCCTGTGGGACCCCATTCATTATGCCCTTCCAGCATGATTGTGAACCACTGATAACTACTCTCTGGAAACGGTTTTCCAACCAGTTTTTCACCCAACCTTACAGTAGCTCCATCTAGGTTGCATTTCCCTAGTTTGTTTATGAGAAGGTCATGCAAGACAGTATCAAAAGCTTTACTTAAGTCAAGATATACCACGTCTACCGCTTCTCTCCTTCCTATCCACAAGGTTTGTTACCCTGTCAAAGAAAGCTATCAGGTTGGTTTGTCACGATTTATTCTTGACAAATCCATGCTGACTGTTACTTATCACCTTATTATCTTCTAGATATTTGCAAATTGATTGCTTAATTATTTGCTCCATTATCTTTCCAGGTACAGAAGTTAAGCTGACTGGTCTGTAATTCCCCAGGTTGTCCTTATTTCCCTTTTTATAGATTGGCACTATATTTGCCCTTTTCCAGTCTTCTGGAATCTCTCTTGTTTTCCATGACTTTTCAAAGATAATTGCTAATGGCTGAGATATCTCCTCAGTCAGCTCCTTGAGTATTCTAGGGTGCATTTCATCAGGTCCTGGTGCCTTGAAGACATCTAACTTGTCTAAGTAATTTTTAAACTGTTCTTTTCCTATTTTAGCCTCTGATCTTACCTCATTTTCACTATGTTAGACATGCAATCGCCACTAACCTTCTTGGTGAAAACTGAAACAAAGAAGTCATTAAACACCTCTGCCATTTCCACTTTTTCTGTTATTATTTCCCCCACACACACCCATTGAATAACGGACTTACCCTGTCCTTGGTCTTCCTCTTGCTTCTAATGTAATTGTAGAATGTTTTCTTGTTACCCTTTATGTCTCTAGCTAGTTTGATCTTGTTTTGTGCCTTGGCTTTTCTAATTTTGTTCCTACATACTTGTGTTATTTGTTTATATTCATCCTCTTTAATTTGACCTAGTTTCCACTTTTCGTAGGACTCTCTTTTATTTTTAGATCATTGAAGATCTCCTGGTTAAGACAGTGTGGTCTCTTGCCATACTTCCTATCTTTCCTACGCAGTGGGATAGTTTGCTCTTGTGCCCTTAATAATGTCTCTTTGAAAAACTGCCAACTGTTTTCTATTGTTTTTCCCCTTAGACTTGCTTCCCATGGGATCTTACCTACCAATTCCCTGAGTTTGCTAAAGTCTGCCTTCTTGAAATCCATTGTCTTTATTTTGCTATTCTCCCTCCTACCATTCCTTAGAATCATGAACGCTATCATTTCATGATCATTTTCACTCAAACTGCCTTCCACTTTCAAATTCTCAACCAGTTCCTCCCTATTTGTCAAAATCAAATCTAGAACAGCCTCTCCCCTAGAAGCTTTCTCCATCTTCTGAAATAAAAAATTGTCTTCCAAGAACTCGTTGGATAATCTGTGTCTTGCTGTGTTATTTTCCCAACAGATGCCTGAGTAGTTGAAGTCCCCCATCACCAGCAAGTCCTGTGCTTTGGATGGTTTCGTTAGTTGTTTAAAAAAAGCCTCATCCATCTCTTCTTCCTGATTAGGTGGTCTGTAGTAGACCCCTACCATGACATCACCCTTGTTTTTACCCCTTTTAGCCTTACCCAGAGACTTTCAGCAAGCCTATCTCCTATTTCCATCTCAACCTCAGTCCAAGTGTATACATTTTTAATATTTAGGCAACATCTCCTCCCTTTTTTTGCTGCCTGTCCTTCCTGAGCAAGCTGTACCTTTCTGTACCAATATTCCAGTCATGTGTATTATCCCACCAAGTCTCTGTGATGCCAACTATGTCATAGTTGTGTTTATTTACTAGCATTTTGAGTTCTTCCTACTTATTACCCATATTTCTCACATTAATATACAGACATCTAAGATACTGATTTGATTCCCCGCCCCTAGTTCTGTCTTGTCTCTCCTTTATCCCTGCTATAACAGCCCATGCTCCCCACAAATTCCAACCCTTCTCCCAGGTCTCCAGGTTTTTGACTTACCTGTGCACTTTGGTCATCTGCCCCCTTTGAACCTAGTTTAAAGCCCTCCTCACTAGGTTAGCCAGTCTGTATCCAAATATGCTCTTCCCCTTCCTCGATAGGTGGACCCCATCTCTGCTTAGCAGTCCTTCTTCTTGGAACAGCATCCCATGGTCAAGGAAGCCGAAGCCCTCCTGGTGATACCATCTTCGCAGCCAGGCATTAACCTCCAGGATGCATCTGTCTCTATCTGGGCCCCTACCTTGACCAGAAGGATCGAAGAGAACACCACCTGCACTCCCAACTCCTTCATGCTTACTCCCAGAGCCCTGTAGTCACTTCTGATCTGCTGAGAGTCATACCTTGCAGTATCATTAGTGCCCACATGGATGAGTAGCTTGGGGTAGTAGTCAGATGGCCAGATGATCCTCGACAATCCCCCCATAACATCTCAGATACAGGCCCCTGGCAGGCAGCATACCTCCCAGGATGCCATGTCAGGGCGACAGATGGGTGCCTCCATGCCCCTCACCATCACCACTACCCTACATTTCCTCTTGGGAGTGGTGGCTGCAATCCTTTCAATCTTGGGGGTACATGGCTTCTCCTCCTCTACCTTTGGGGGTGATTCCTCATCGCTCGTTGCCAGGGCAGCATATTGGTTTTCCATAACCATGGTGGGTGGGTTGGGAGTAGGGGTGTAACACTGCTTCTGCCAGAAGTAACCAGCAGCCAGTATCCTCCCTGTGACAGAGCCATATCCTCCTCCCTGGAGGTGTGACAGCAGTCCTCTGTAGCTGGATAGCTTCCTCAGTCTTGGATGTCTCCATGTGAATACTCTCAAGGAATTCCTCGTGGGAACGGATGCTCCTCAGCCTAGCCACCTCCTGCTGTAGCTCTCCCACCTGCTTCCTGAGACATTCCACCAGCAGGCACCTTTCAAACTGGATAGTCCCCCCAGCCTGGCTTTCTGTGAGTGGGAAACGCAAGCCAGTCTCTGCAAATCCACACCAGGATCTAGGTGAAGGCATCCATGGTCAGGCTGTCTGTCTGGATACAGGCGCAGGTGGAGGAGACAGGAGCAGTGTTGGCACTGGCAATGCGGCCCTTCCTAATGATTATAGTGATTATATTATGACTCCCTCTTAAAACTCCCTCTCAGACTCCCCCATTTGCAGTCCCCTTGGTCGCTTAGCCTCTGGCTTTTAAGGCCTTCTCCCCTAGGTCAGCCCTACCCCCTCGTTAATCACACAGGGGGAGGGTGATCACAAGGCTGATTGAGGCTGATCAAAGGTGATCCAGGGAACAAAGGCTCAAACAGTCCCCAGGACACACAATCCCAACTGACCCAGTAACTGAAATAACTGAAAATAACCAAAATAACCAGAAAGAGAAAGAAAGACACAAACAGCCAAACAAACTCACTCATCCCAAAGTTAGTACTTGCACCTTGTTTGTTCATCGGGGATCTCCTTCTCCCCCTCTCAAACTCCCCTTTTTACGGTCCCCTGTTTGCTAGATAATTCCTTCCTACTCCATTCTCCCTTCCACACACCCCCACATTCCAGTTCAAAATAATATACTTCTTGGCTGAGTCCTCGTATGTTAAATTTCATCTCAGAACAACTTTTATTGTCAAGTCAAAATCCTGAAATGGATTAGTGAATGGGGTCTAATGGGTACTGGGAGTCTAGTCCTGGCTCAGCTACTGACTAACTGTGAAAGCTCGGGCAAGCTACTTATTATTAACATTGTGGTGTATCGTGGTACTGCCTAGAGGCACCATTGTGTTAGGTACTGTGCATATATAC
>NW_020671530.1:0-6131 GCF_002925995.2 Terrapene triunguis | reverse complement strand
TTTTAAGAATAGGTTTTGTGTGTTTAATATATAAACTAAGGGCCAACCTTATTCTCTCTGAGCAGTACCTTACTCTCTGAGGAGCCCTATGGAATCAAAGGGAAGAATTGTGGAGTAAGGTACTACTCAGCTTGAGTAAGGGTGGCAGAATCTGGCCCTAAATTATATAGTACTTAATAACCATAGTCTAAGGGCCTGATCCTGTGATTGCTGAGCACCCTCAATGCCCACTGTAGCCTTTATGATGCAGAATCAACCTCTAAAATAACACAGAGAGAGGATGTTCCTGAAAAAAATCAACAAAAATCAGCCTATGTTTGTAATTTATAAACTTTAGAAAATCAGTGATTTAAATGTTTTACAGACTTTTTGCTTTCTAAGGTATGTTAACTATCAGAATTTATCTGAATCATCGGTTTTGCTATTTATAACCTAACTATTCACTTGGGATTATATGGATTCATACCATGAAGCAGTAGGTTAATAACCTATAAAAACCACATGAAGGAAAAAGTTGCAAATCTCAGCTAAAACTTTGTGGTTGCCTGGATTCTACAATCTCCAAGCTTTACTGAAGGTTAACATTGGTAACCTGAGCATAGAACATACTAATGCAATATCCCCTTTGTTCCCTTAATACTCCAGCAGATCCAAATATTAAATATTTTGAGCCCAGTTTTCATGTCTGAGCACCTAATCTTTCCCCTTCAGTGCTCAAATTGTCACTCAGGCAGTCAGATACTTATTTTAGGTGTCTGGGATGTCAATACAAACACCCAAATGCGTATCTGGATGCCTAAATGTAGGACCCAAAGTCTGAAAATTGCCTCTTTATCCCCCGTTGATATTAGACCGCCTTCCTAATGCTTAAAGGTATTTATCAAGATTTATCAGTTTTTAACGCTAGAGCATCATGATTTTACTTGTCAAGTACACCAGCTAAAATTTTCAAACTTGGGTCCCTGATTTTAGTTACTTAGGATCAGATTTTTAAATGTATTTAGATGTATAAATGTGCAGATAGATGCTTTGTGGGGTTTTCAAAAGCGCTAAGGCATCTAACTCCCCTTGGCAGTAGGAAGTTAGACATTTTGGTGCTTCTGACAATCCCACTAGGTGCCTATCTGCCTCTTTTGGCAACTAAATATATTTAAAAATCTGCTTCTCCGTGTTTATTCTATGGGAATTGCTTGTACTGAGCCTCTTTAAAATTAGACTAAATATGGATTTAGGTGCATGACTCTAGTTATCCATGATTCTAGATAATGTTTTGTAAAGGTGCCTGTAAACTACACTTGAAGCCTTCCTTGCACGCTACAAGAGATGCTGTATCAATATTGAATCACATTGGAAAGGAATTTTCCTAAATAGTGCATTGCCTTTGGCTTCCTGCACTACATTCTTCCAATATTTCAGTTATCTTACCAATGCTTTTTTGTCATGGTTATGTAGGGAACCTAGTATCTTCATCACAACTCTACATTATAGCACAGATTTTATGAGGCCACCTAAGTTCCTGAAGCAAGAGCCAAGAAGAGAGCTCAGTGGAAAATATTTCAAAAGAAGTATTTGGCAGGAAAATCTGTACAGTATACATGTTACACTCAAACATTTGAAATTATGGTCCTTGAAACAGAATATGTTTGAGGCATCTGGCTTTTGATAAGGTATCTGCATACTCGCAAAGGGAATATGCATTTAGCCTTCTGTAATTAAAAAAAACCTGCCTTATCTGTAGCACAAAAGGAGTCTGCAGATGGATACCCCCTGCAGGAAATCAAAGTTCCCAGTCACTAGAATGTAATGCTATAAAAACAAATACTACAAAGGCTGGTAACAGGGGGATGTCTCTCATGCATGTTTATTGTGACGATCTTGGTTCACAGAGATGGAGGTCCCCAAAACATGTGAGCCAGCAGGATCTCTTTGTACTGACTTGCTGTCTGTTTGGCCAGATGTCTTCCCAACAGAGAGATAGAAAAAACAAAGCTCATATTAAAATAAGTCAGGAAAAAGAAAAGTGTGTCAAATGAAACAAGGCACAGCATGTCACATCTGATATTTATTAAATGTTGATAAAGTCAGCAGTGAGCAATGCTCATCATCCGGAAGTGACCCTGACTTTTTGGTATGCAAAGCTAGTGACAAATGTCTGGGAGCAGATGAGCATTAAAACCATGTGTAGAGAATGCATAGTGGAGTATGTTGTGTTGGGAACAACAAAGATCTGATTCAAGCTAAGCCCAGTTCTGTGTGATTTACATATGTTCCCTTTGTAGGAAAATGTCCTACACTGGTTCCACTGAGTTAATTTAAAGATCTCCAAATGAGATGTTACAAACCTAGCCAGATAACACTGATTCACTATAAGCCAAATCTTGTAGTCTTTATACTCAGGCTCCAAATAGCCAAAATGCCATTAACTCGAGTGGAAGTTTTGCCTGGTTAAAGATCGAATATGGACTTCAAGCCATGTCTCTGTGCTCCCATGATAAAGGTTGAGAGAAGGTACCTACTTTATGCCAAGCTGCAGTTTTTTACATATACCCTACACTCACTCTAAATCCTTCCCCATGTTGCCTCTTGTTAGTCTGGCAGACTAATATGGCTGTTTCCTTTATAAAGGAAAATACCTTAACAAACCACAAGGCAACTTTAATGAGACCACATTCACAATGCATACCAAATGCCTCTTATGTACCAGATCAACCAACTTTGGATGGACCTTAAGCAAAGCAAACCTAAACTGTTCAAGCTCCACCAGAGATATTGGAAATAGTTCAATACCTATTCTCTCATTTGAGACAGATCCAGGTTTTCATCATCTTTAGTAGTCCTCTCCATTTAATTAGTTAATCAGAAGGCCAGCCACTATCAGGAACAAAATGAATATCCATGTATTCCTGACATAAGACAAATACCACAGCCCAGAAGAGGTTAAATTGATATAGCTATCTGGGCCAGATTCTCTGCAGTGCAATGCTCCAAAGTTGGGGGGCTGGGGAAGAAGGGACTCCCATACAACTCCCTGATTCTCTGCTCCCGCTCTTATGCAGGTTAGATCTTGGGGTAGATTACAATATAATTAATTTTAAATTGACAAGAATGGGAATCTCTCGCTCTCGCTCTCACACACACACACACACAATATGGCCCAGAATTTAAACCCAGATTGCTTAAGTAAATCACGTAAGTCTTTGTGGCTGCTGTAGTGTGTGTGTGTGTTATCTCAGTACTGACAGTAGTGGATTGTTAAAAAAATGAAGAGTCTATCTCACGTTCAGGTGCTATTTTTATGTCCGTTTGAAATACACTGAAACTGAAAGATCCATAAAGCACAAATGTTGTTTAATTGGACCATACATAGGGAGAGAAAACCAAGAGAAGGAAGCAAGTGGCTTGTGAAATATTAGTACATCTATGGTGCTAGATGATGAACAGTATTAAATTCAGGGACATCAGTGAGAGTTGCAGCCTGTTACATTGCACAGGGAATCAAATTAAGTACAGTGTCAGCAAACAGGTAAGTTGAAAATGAGTAACCTTAATGTGGGACTTTAATACAAACAAATTTCCAACATACAGCTGATATCAAATATGCATTTTTTTTCTGCCTCTTTCTCTGTGTTGTACCTCTGTGGTCTGTTGCCCTTTCTTATTATGGCTTGATCCTGCTCTCATTAACTAAAGTTAATGAGAGCAGGATCAAGCTTTCTGTTACCTGTATAAGGTAGAGGCCAATCCTGTGATGTGCTGAGTGCCCTGAACTCCCATTAATTTCCATGGATAATTAGAGCATACAGAAACTTACAAAATTAGGTCCTAAATTATAAAGCTCTCAGAAGAGGGACCCTGTTTTCAAACTTGTCTGGAAAGCACCATCCACTCCACTGCACCTAAAGTAACCCTCCCTCCAAGCTGTTAATGACAGCCAGATCTGTATTCAGTGTATTTGGGGATCTTCTTGACAAATAAGTAAACTGGCCCAAGCCCCAACCCGGAAAACTGTGTTCCTTCTCTAGGGACTGTTAACAGGCAGAACAACTCCCTCCCACAAATACTTCAAGACTGTGTACAAGCCAGCTCTTTCTCACAAGATAAAATCCCCTTCCCCTCTCCAAGCTGCTTTGGGAGCCCACTGCCCCCAAAATCCAAGTTCATATCTAGTTATGGTGACTCCCCAAGTGTCACTAGCAGGATTGTGGGTAGATAGCCTATGCAAATGAAGCTCTCTTTATCAGGACTTTTCTCTTTTCACCAATAGAGGGAGCAGAGAGCCCTTTCCCCTCTGGAGCTTCTGGCCACATGGCTTATGCTAACAAACCTAGATTTAGAACATAAATGTATTAACTTGTTTTCCCACCATTTTTTGCGACATTTATCAATTTACTGAGAGGTTTGTATCTCATCTGGAAAAGGAATTGCTCTTTCCCAACTGAGCTTGTCCTCTATGTCCTACAGTGGCTTCATAATTTTGAATTCCTGACATCACATCCATCCCATTGTAACAAAATGTGATGTCACAACAATAAGATTATGGTGTGACTTCACCACAACCATAATGTGTAAGAAGGAGCTGGCCTGTGAGGTGTTCATTTCAGTCTTATCCAAGCCTGATATATGAAATAACACTAGCAAAGGGAACTGAGAAAATAACTCATCAAATAAACTTACTTTATGTATAAATCTCTCTTCTTGAATTTGCCGCAATATGAAAATCCCTTTTTAAAGCACTTTAGGTTTAAGAAAACCACTAGAACCTGTTACTCTTTGAGATAACAAGAGTTGACTTAACTTGCTATTTCTATCATCAGTCCTCAATAAACACAGCTGAAGCTGCCTGTGCATTTCCCTGAAGAATTGCACTGTACAGAAAGTCACAAGTTGGAGAAAAGTAAAATCAGCTGGTGGGTTGATCCCCACGGGAAATATAATTTTCTCATAAAAAGTTGCTGAGCAAGTTTTCATTAGCTCAGTAATTTGGTACACACAACCTATTAAAGCTCTCTCCTTGGTGACTCCATTAGTAGTAAACAAATAAGGTAAAAGGTCAAGGAAGTTCATTTTTAATAGACGCTGGGGGCTATATTCATCCTTGCCTAATGAGGGCTCAGTCTGGTCCATTCATTCCAACATGGTCTTCATGTTCTAATGTTTTTATATGTCCCTGTTTCCCCTGCATTTCTTGATAATCTAATAAAAGCTTGCAATGCTTATGTATGTGCTATAACCTATGATCACTGACAGAAGAGTCCCACAACAGGCCGACATCAATATCTTCTGTAAAAAGCCAAATTCCAAATATCAAAGGTTCATTTTCTCTCACAACTGGAGGTTCCTTTCCCTATTCTCTCTTTTTTTTAGAACTCACTTATGTGGGGAAATGGTACGAGTAGCATAATTATACTGATATAACTCCTGCTGGTGTCCACACAGGGAGATATACCAGTCTAACTACGTTGCTAAATTTCCCATGAACCTTATTTTACACAGTGCAAATAAAATGAAGTGCTAATATTTTCCTTCTAAGTCCATGTGTCAGTATAAAGGTTGCCAAATAGGGCAAAAGTCTCCTTTCGGTCATTCAGAGTAGTACTTAGGCCTGGTCTACACTACGACTTTAATTCGGATTTAGCTGCGTTAATCCGAATTAATCCTTAACCCGTCCACACAACGGAGCCAGTTACTTCGAATTAAAGGGTGCTTAAAATCGATTTCTGTACTCCACCCCGACGAGCGGAGTAGCACCAAAATCGATTTTGTAAATTCGAATTAGGGGTAGTGTGGCCGCACACCACCAAATTAATGTGGTTAAAATTAATGGGGTAGTGTGGCCGCACACCACCGAATTAATGTGGTTAAAAACCGAATTAATGTGCTTAGTGTGGCCGCGCACAATCGAATTTATACAATCTGTTTCCCAAATTCGAATTATCTAAATTCGAATTAATCTCGTAGTGTAGACGTACCCTTAATTTCAGTTCTACTTTTGTGTGTGTGTATATGTCACCCACTGCTAACAGTGCAGGGAAGTTGAATGCTAAAACTGAATTATTACCATCAGGATCTAGACAGAGAATATTACCATAAATTTTTGGCTTAATTGCAACCTAGTGTCATTATTAGACTCA
>NW_020671529.1:0-6485 GCF_002925995.2 Terrapene triunguis | reverse complement strand
CTGAAGCTTGTCATGCTTCCATTGCCGGAGATACTGAACTAGACAGATCTTGGGTCTGGCCTGGCCTGGCCAGTTTTATGTTCCTGGTTGACGTGTTGGAGGGAAATGACCCAAAATACCCAGGGGAAATGGCTTTGTGTTCTTTGTGAGGTTGGGTGAAGTCCTGGCTCCATTGACATCAATGGCAAAGCTCTGGTCAAGTTTTCACCTCTTATTTCTAAGGTGACAATAACACACGATATGAGTTTTCAGCAGTGCTCAGGTCTTCTCATGAATATTTAGGTGCCTTAACTGATCATTTCCATGCTTGTGAATGAAAAGGGGTCAGATCCCCGGCTGGCTTCAGTGGGTGTGGGTCAGTATTTAAATGATGGAGTGTTGCCGACTTGATTGCAGTAATGGAACAGCACCCATTGACACCAACTGGGGGCCTGCCCCATTGACTCCAATGGAGCGATGGCTGATTCACACCAGCTGGGGGCTTGCCCCATTGACTCTGATGGAGCTATGGCCGATTGGCACCAGCTGTGGATCTGACCCTATTGACTCCAATGCAGCTGCAGCTGGTTTAAGTCCAAATGTTCATAGATCTCATAGATTCGAAGGCCAGAAGGGGCCATTATGATCATCTAGTCCGACCTCCTGTATAATACAGGCCAGAGAACTTCCCTGAAACAATTCCTGTCTGAGCTAGAGCAGATCTTTTAGAAAAACATTCAGGTTTGATATAAAAATCCCCAGTGATGGCGAATCCACCGTGACCCCTGGTAAATCATTCCAATGGTTAATTACCCTCCCTGGTAAAAATGAGTGCCTTTTTTCCAGTCTGAATTCATTTAATTCAACTTCTGGCCATTGGATCTTGTTAGAGCTTTGTCGGCTAGACTGGCGAGTCCATTATTTAATATTTGTTCCTGGTGTAGGTACTGATCCTTCCCCCTCCATCTCCTCTGTGTTAAAATAAACCAACTCAGCTCCTGGAGGCCAAGTTTTCCAATCCTTTAACCATGCTTGCAGCTCTTCTTTTAACCCTTTCCAACTTCTCCGCATCCTTTGAATGGTGGCCACCAGGAATAGACACAGGATCCCAGCAGCGAACACCGCAGGGCCAAATGCAGAGGGTACGTAACCGCTCTGCTCCTCCTTGAGATCCCATGTTTACACGTCCCAGGATCACATTAGCCCGTTAGTCATTCTCAGTGGTAAGTGTGGTGGTCTTGGCCCAGGGTGGAGCGGGGAATACGCCAGGAAGGGCCTTGAAAGTGAAGACCACGTAAGTCTGATGTGCTAGAGAAGGGGTGAGACCACATTGCACCAGGGTTTTTTGGGCTTTTTTGCAGCAAAAATTTCCTTCAGTGCCTGTGTTTCTGCCTGCAGGCCTGCACTCTGCAGCCCCCCGCGCCAGGAGGCCTGTCCCCAAGAGCTATTCACAGCCTTGCGGGGCCCGATGTGGTGGGCATGTGCAAAGGCCGCCCACTGGCTCGGGAATCTCGGGCAAGTTTGTGCAAGGAGGAGCTCCTGTAAAGCTTTCCCACAATGCAACTCGCCGCAGGGCATTAATAGGGGCGTGTTGCAGCCTTTTGGTGCCCTTGCATTTGTCTTTGGGATTTTTTTAGACCATTTGGTTTAGCGATGGCCTTTACATTTATTTTTTAACACATACATTTTTTATTTATATACAAAACAAAATTAATTTACACAGAACATTTTGAACAGGAACATTAATTTGCAATACAAAAGAAAAACAATTATTGCTTTTTTTACTTATTTTAAAATGCTAAACTTACAACAAATTGGTGACCCTCAAAGGTCTGTCACTGCCTTGAAATCAGCCCAGACACAGGCCTGGTCTACACTATGAGTTTAGGTCGAATTTAGCAGCATTAAATCGAATTAAGCCTGGACACATCCACATGACGAAGCCCTTTTTTTGACTTAAAGGGCCCTTTAAACCGGTTTCTTTACTCCACCTCCAACGAGGGGATTAGCGCTGAAATCGGCCTTTCCGGGTCGGATTTGGGGTAGTGTGGATGGAATTCGATGGTATTGGCCTCCGGGAGCTATCCCAGAGTGCTTCATTGTGACCGCTCTGGACAGCACTCTCAACTCAGATGCACTGACCAGGTAGACAGGAAAAGCCCCGCGAACTTTTGAATTTCATTTCCTGTTTGCCCAGTGTGGAGAGCACAGGTGACCATGCAGAGCTCATCAGCACAGGTAACCATGATGGAGTCCCAGGATCACAAAAGAGCTCCAGCATGGACCGAACGGGAGGTACGGGATCTGCTCGCCATATGGGGAGACGAATCAGTGCTAGCTGAACTCTGTAGCAGTAAACGAAATGGCAAAATATTAGAAAAAGTCTCCAAGGCCATGAAGGACAGAGGCCATAACAGGGACGCACAGCAGTGCCGCATGAAAATTAAGGAGCTAAGGCAAGCCTACCACAAAGCCAGAGAGGCAAACGGAAGGTCCGGGGCAGAGCCACAGACATGCTGCTTCTACGTGGAGCTGCATGCCATGCCAGGGGGTGCAGCCACCACTACCCCAACCCTGTGCTTTGACTCCATCAATGGAGAAGCACGCAACATGGAAGCGGGTTTGGGGTACGAGGAAGATGATGATGAAGACAATGAAAATAGCTCACAGCAAGAAAGTGGAGAAACCGGTTTCCCCAACAGCCAGGATACATTTATCACCCTGGACCTGGAACCAGTAACCCCCGAACTCACCCAAGGCGTGCTCCCAGATCCTGAGGGCGCACAAGGGACCTCTGGTGAATGTACCTTTGTAAATATTACACATGGTTTAAAAGCAAGCGTGTTTAATGATTAATGATTAATTTGCCCTGACAATCGCGGCCAGTACAGCTACTGGAAAAGTCTGTTAACGTGTATGGGGATGAAGCGGAAATCCTCCAGGGACATCTCCAGAAAGCTCTCCTTCATGTACTCCCAAAGCCTTTGCAAAAGGTTTCTGGGGAGGGCTGCCTTATCCCGTCCGCAATGGTAGGACACTTTACCAGGCCAGGTCAGTAGCACGTAGTCTGGAATCATTGCATAACAAAGTATGGCAGTGTATGGTCCCGGTGTTTGCTGGCATGCAAACAACATCCATTCCTTATCTCTCTTTGTTATCCTCATGACAGTGATATCATTCACGGTCACCTGGTTGAAATGGGGTGATTTTATTAAGGGGACATTCAGAGGTGCCCGTTCCTGCTCGGCTGAACAGAAATGTTCCCCGCTTTTAGCCACGCGGTGGGGGGGAGGGGTGAAGTGATCATCCCCGAGAATTGGGTGTGGGGAGGGAGGGGGGTTAGTTGGGATTGTGCTGCATGTTAACCCGGAAACCACAGCCCCTCCTTTTACATTGCAAACCCATTTTAAATGGCCAACCCAATGGGTGCTTGGTATGGGAAATGAGGGCGCTGCTGTTTGAAACCATTCCCACATGTTATGAAGGTTAAAAAAGCCAAAAGACTGTGGCTTACCATGGCTACCTGCAAGCCGAATTCTGTTGCCTGGCACTGCGTGAGTGATCTCTCACACCAAACCGGCAGGCCCTCAATATAAGAGGAAAAATGCAACCTTGTAACGAAAGCACATGTGCTGTGTAATGTGAACAGAAAAATTTAACGTGAAAGAGTGTACCCATTGCTCTCTAAAATGTGTCTTTTTTTAACCACCTCTCCCTTCTCCTCCACCAGCTCCAAATGTTTCTCCTTTGCAGAGGCTAGTGAAGATTAGAAGGAGAAAACGGCGGACTCAAGATGATATGTTCTCGGAGCTCCAGATGTCCTCCCACGCTGACAGAGCACAGCAGAATGCGTGGAGGCAGTCAATGTCAGAGTGCAAAAAAGCACAATATGAATGAGAGGAGAGGTGGCAGATTGAATCACGGGCTGAAGAGAGCAAGTGGCGGGCTGAAGAGGATAGGTAGCGTTAGATTGCTGACAGAAGGCAAGAGTCGATGCTCCAGCTGCTGGAGTATCAAACTGATATGCTCCAGCGTATGGTTGAGCTGCAGGAAAGGCAGCAGGAGCAGAGACCGCCGCTAAAGCCCCTGTGTAACCAACAGCCCTCCTCCCCAAGTTCCATAGCCTCCTCATCCAGACGCCCAAGAACGCGGTGGGGGGGCCTCCGGCCACCCAGCCACACCACCCCAGATGATTGCCCAATCATGAGAAGGCTGGCCTTCAATAAGAGTTAAAGTTTTAAAGTGTTAAAGTTTTAAACTGCAGTGTGTCCTTGTCCTTCCCTCCTCCCTCACCCGATCTGGTACTTCCCTCCTCCCCCACCCCTCCCGTGCTACCTTGGCAGTTATCCCCCTAGTTCTGTGATGAATTAATAAAGAATGCATGAATGTGAAGTAACAATGACTTTATTGCCTCTGCAAGCGGGGCTTGAAGGGGAGAGGTGAGGGTGGTTAGCTTACAGGGAAGTAGAGTGAACCGGGGCAGGGGTGTTCATCAAGGAGAAATAAACAGAAGTTTCACACCGTAGCCTGGCCAGTCACAAAACTGGTTTTCAAAGCTTCTCTGATGCGCACTGTGCCCTGCTGTACTCTTCTAACCGCCCTGGTCTCTGGCTCTGCGTAATCAGCGGACAGGCAATTTGCCTCAACCTCCCACCCGGCCATAAATGTCTCCCCCTTACTCTCACAGATATTGTGGGGCGCACAGCAAGCTGCAATAACAATTGGAATATTGGTTTCGCTGAGGTCTATCCGAGTCAGTAAACTGCGCCAGCGTGCTTTTAAACGTCCAAATGCACATTTTACCACCATTCTGCACTTGCTCAGCCTATAGTTGAACAGGTCCTGACTCCTGTCCAGGCTGCCTGTGTACGGCTTCATGAGCCATGGCATTAAGGGGTAGGCTGGGTCACCAAGGATAACTATAGGCATTTCAACATCCCCAAGGGTTATTTTCTGGTCCAGGAAGAAAGTCCCTTCCTCCAGCTTTTGAAACAGACAAGAGTTCCTGAAGACGCGAGCATCATGCACCTTTCCCGGCCATCCCATGTTGATGTTAGTGAAACGTCCGTTGTGATCCACCAGGGCTTGCAGCAGCATTGAAAAGTACCCTTTTCTGTTTATGTACTCGGTGGCTTGGTGCTCCAGTGAAAAGATAGGGATATGGGTTCCGTCTATCGCCCTACCACAGTTAGGGAATCCCATTGCAGCAAAGCCATCCACTATGACCTGCACATTTCCCAGAGTCACTACCCTTGATATCAGCTGGTCTTTGATTGTGTTGGCTACTTGGATCACAGCAGCCCCCACAGTAGATTTGCCCACTCCAAATTGATTCCCGACTGTCTGGCATTACAAGCTTCCACAGGGCGATGGCCACTCGCTTCTCAACTGTGAGGGCTGCTCTCATCCTGGTATTCTGGCACTTCAGGGCAGGGGAAAGCAAGTCACAAAGTTCCATGAAAGTGCCCTTACGCATGCGAAAGTTTCGCAGCCACTGGAAATCGTCCTACACCTGCAACATGATGCGGTCCCACCAGTCTGTGCTTGTTTCCCGGGCCCAGAATCGGCGTTCCACGGCATGAACCTGCCCCAGTAACGCCATGATTTGCACATTGCTGGGGCCCGTACTTTGTGAGAGGTCTATGTCAATTTCTTCATCACTCTCATCGCCGCGCTGCAATCGCCTCCTCACCTGGTTTTGCTTTGGCATATTCTGGTTCTGCATATACTCCAGGACCGTGAGTGTGGTGTTCAAAGTGCTCATAATTGCCGCAGTGATCTGAGCGGGCTCCATGATCCCAGTGCTATGGCGTCTGGGCTGAAAAAAGGCGCGAAACTATTGTCTGATGGAGGGAGGGAGGGAGGGGCGAGTGACGACATGGCTTAGAGGGAATTAAAATCAACAAAGGTGGTTGTACATCAGGGAGAAACACAAACAACTGTCACACAGAATGGCCCCCCCAAAGATTGAACTCAAAACCCTGGGTTTAGCAGGCCGTTGATTTCACGGAGGGAGGGGGAAGCAAATGAATACAGAACAAATCTGGTCCATTTACTGTTTGGATCCACTCCATCTAGCTTTTACATCTTAGGTTGGCAGTAGATGGTGCAGCATGACTGATAGCCCTCGGCATGTTCTGGGTGCTTGGCAGAAGATGCTGCCTTACGATTGCTAGCCATCATCATCAAAATGGTTCAATAGGACTGCCGGCAGGACTGAGTCTCCAGGAGACAAAACATGTCTGCCCAGGCGCCTCTGACCGAACTCACTGAGGAGTACGACAACAATGGATATCAATCGTAATACACCATCAGCTGCCAAAATACAATGAGCAATGCAGTCCCACGTCTGCCAGCACCCAGATAGCCGATGACGGCTACCAGTCATACTGCACCGTCTACTGCCAAAAGACAATTAGCTGCTGTTGTGTAGCAATGCAGTACCACGTCTGCTGGCACCCAGATGACATGTGGTGACGGTGAGCTGAGCGGGCTCCATGCTTGCC
>NW_020671528.1:0-5716 GCF_002925995.2 Terrapene triunguis | reverse complement strand
TTATTTTCATTGATTGATCATTGATTTCTGATAGCTTCCCTTACCAACTTTCTACAATGCTGACCTTCTAACTTCTTTACTATTGACTTCCCCTTTCTTCCATATATTTTATTTGGAGAGTGTTGGGATTCCAACCAGGGAGCCACCAGCAGGGTCCAGAGACAGCCCCATCTCTATATCAAGCTCTGGCTAGTATGTATGTGATAAATGTGAAGACCCTGCCTCCGTCTGTCAGCTGGGAGACACAAAGGTTCTCTCTTTCTACCCTCTGATGCCTCCTGGCTGCTCTAGGCAAGGTGGGATGGGACTCTGTTAACATGTGCCTCCTGGAGCTTCCATTTACCTGGTGCTGCTGTTCCGTGAATAGTGGGGTTGTGAGTAGGGCAGCAGGTACTGAGTGTTGGACTCTTGCTCTTTCAGGGGCCGGTGACCTTTGAGGAGGTGGCTGTGTATTTCACCAGGGAAGAGGGGGCTCTGCTGGACCCCACTCAGAGAGCCCTCTACAGAGATGTCATGCAGGAGAACTATGAGACGGTGGTCTTTCTGGGTAAGGAGTCCTGTCCCCTCGATTATTAGAAGCTGTCTCTAAAGAACCTGAGTAGTAATAACTTTATACCTTTATTCATCATACAAGTTTTGACAAGTTTCCTTGCCCCCGCTTTTTAGCCTTATCTCCCACCCACTAGTATAATTTTTGGACATGTGCCTTTTTGGTGCCATCAGTCATTTTAAAATTGCATTTAATGTATCCTTATTGGCTACATTAATAACTGTAGCTTTCATGCCTTTTCCTCATTTTAAGAGGAAAATATGCTGCCTGTAGAATTCTAAATTGAGTAAATGGTGTATGACTCATGCACAGCTTGTGTGACAGTCAGATGAGCTCTTCTTTTGATAGGAGAGCATAAAATGTTGCCATTCAGGACCCTACGGGTGAAGGGAGAACAGAGCCGTGGGAGGGGAGGAGAAGGGGGGAGGAGATAATTCTGGGGTGCCAGGACATGGGGGAAATGTGTGCAGGATTAGAGCTAAGAAGCAGCAGGAAGGAAGGAGGTAGTGAGAGACGAGGAAGGAACACAAGAAGCCCCAAGGTACTGGGAGGTGGTGCCGGCTGAGAGGAATTGGAAGAAGGGGAGGGGAGTGTGGAGGAAGGACACCCAGAAAGTGGGCTGGGTGGGTCAATGGAAAGGAGAAGAGGTTTGGGAATCTAGAACTATGATGGATCCCAGACCTTTAACCCCAAATCCCTACCCAAGCCTTGTTACTTTAAAGCCTACACTCCAGTTTTATTTCTGTTCAGTTTCACTTAATTATACATTTCCCCCCCAAATATTGTTATTTTAACTCTTGACCTCCCTCTCCCACTCATTACCTCCCTCCCCATATAACCTCCCCATCTCTATGTACAGCTACCCTGGCCACCGATCCTGAGTCCTTGCTGCATTCCTCCCTCCCATAACAGGGCTGCTACCCAGGCACAAATGGGCACGTTGTTGATGATGTCACATGGCTGGTCTACACTGAAGGGGGCAGGGATCGATCTAAGATATGCAACTTTAGCTACGAGAATAGCATAGCTGAAGTCAACGTATCTTAGATCGACTTACCTCCTGTCCTCATGGTGCGGGATCGACAGTCGCAGCTCCCCCGTTGACTCCGCTTCCGCTGCTCGCTCTGGTGGAGTTTCGGAGACGACGGGGAGCGCATTCGGGGATCGATTTATCGCATCTAGATGAGACATGATAAATCGATCCCCGATAGATTGATTGCTACCCGCCGATCCGGTGGGTAGTGAAGACGTACCCACAGGGTGGTAGTGTAGCCTGTATAATTTTTACTCCTATAAGATTTCGTATTCCGAAGCCCTTCACACCAGTTTGGCTTATCTCTATATGCCGATACAGTCTGTTCCCCTGTGTTCCTTTCCCAGCTCTGATGCCACAAAGCATTTACCTCGTGTCCCCCTTCCCAGCTCTGATGCCGCAGAGACTTGTCTGTGTCCCTGTTCCCTTTTCCCGTTCCCCCCCTTAACAAACATTCAACATTGGTGAGGCCTCATCTGGAGTATTGTGTCCAGTTTTGGGCCCCACACTACAAGAAGGATGTGGAAAAATTGGAAAGCGTCCATCGGAGGGCAACAAAAATGACTAGGGAACTGGAACACATGACTTATGAGGAGAGGCTGAGGGAACTGGGATTATTTAGTCTGCAGAAGAGAAGAGTGAGGGGGGATTTGATAGCTGCTTTCAACTACCAGAAAGGGGGTTCCAAAGAGGATGGCTCTAGACCAGCTGTAGGCAACCTATGGCACACGTGCCGAAGGCAGCACGCAAGCTGATTTTCGGCGGCACTCACACTGCCTGGGTCCTGGCCACCACTCTGGGGGGTTCTGCATTTTAATTTAATTTTAAATGAAGCTTCTTAAGCATTTTAAAAACCTTATTTGCTTTACATACAACACTAGTTTAGTTATATATTATAGACTTATAGAAAGAGACTGTCATGGAAAAAGTCACCCATGCATTGATTTTAGTTCACAGACTCAAGCCTGAGGCCAGTTTATTGCAATACACACCAACGCGTTGGGGGTTGCAGTCAGAAACTACACCTACGATCACAGCTCACAGGCTGCTTTTATTCTTACAAACCACAAACATAGTACAAATTATACATCAATAGGAAATTAAAAGAGTTGGGGTCTGTTCCCTTTTTTCGGTACCTTCCTCATTATTTTTCCGAGAATTGGGTGCATATTGGGAGGGGGGCTTCTCGAGAAGCCTAATGCGGTCAAAACTTGGCACCAGCTAGGGTACAGTCTCGGAAGAGTGCATGGTACCTTCCGGGGCATTATGGTCAATGTACCGGGGAGGGGTTGAAAGGACGCCTAAAGAAGGTATCTAATTGGCTAGTTTTGCATTTAGCTGGAATTACAGGAGAAGTTAACATTTAGCTAGAACTAATTTCTTCACACAAGCGGTTATTTTATATTTCATCAACAAGCGGTTATCATATTTCAACAGCCATGAACATATTTCATTAGTGCTGCTGCTGGGGCTTTTTATTCTTTCCCTCCTTGGCCCCCCCTCCCTCCTCTGGTCATGACCCTTGACCGAGTTTGGCAGGAGGCTCTGTCACTTAGCCTAGTTCAGGCTTGTGGCCTGCAGGGCGGGCCTATATGACGAGTCTTTGCCGGTGTTCTGATCGGTGCAAGGGAGGCCAGCCAGTCCCATTCCCCCACAAGACCTTCTAAAAACGTTAAAATGTATTACTGGCATGTGAAACCTTAAATCAGAGTGAATAAATGAAGACTCGGCACACCACTTCTGAAAGGTTGCCGACCTCTGATCTAGACTATTGTTAGTGGTAGCAGATGACAGAAGAAGGAGTAATGGACTCAAGTTGCAGTGGGGGAGGTTTAGGTTGGATATTAGGAAACACTTTTTCACTAGGAGGGTGGTGAAGCACTGGAATGGGTTACCTAGAGAGGTAGTGGAAGCTCCTTCCTTGGAGGTTTTTACAGTCAGGCTTGACAAAGCCCTGGCTGGGATAATTTAGTTGGGGTTTGGTCCTGCTTTGAGCAGGGGATTGGACTAGATGACCCCCTGAGGTCCCTTCCAACCCTGATATTCTATGATTCATAGAATCTATTATTCCAATATCTCCTGTTTGACTCCATTTATATATTCTTAGCTATACCTTAACCAATCATTGTGCTGAAATTTAACTAACCAATTTGAACATATTGTAACATAATTCTCTAACCAATTATATCCCACTACCCTAATTAACTTATACTTAGCAAAATTAATTATACAACAGACAGAAGCAATTAGAGAACCAGACTGATTAACAATGTAAAAGTGGTGGCCATGACGATAAAACAATACAGAAATGAGGGTTTCACAACCACAACCATTGATAAGTGTTTTCTTGCCAGACAGGATGCTATCAAACTAAGTTTTCTTTAACCATCTTAAGATCTGTTTCTTTATCTGGTGGTGATGGGCACTATCCGGACAGGATCGTCTTCCTAACAGCCCAATAGCACCTTATTTCAGTGTGACTGGTTTGGGATGTGAGGATGTGACCCTTCGCTTCCCAGCTTATGGCTGCCCCTGCTGCTTAGCCGAAGGCCTTAGCCTAAGAACAAGGCCTCAGACTATCGTAGTGAGACAAGGCCCAGACACAGGCAGACTGTGATTTTGATTCTTTGTTTTTATACCCCTGTAAGTAGCTAAGTGATAAAAATACACCTAAGTTCTTAAAGTATAAGCTTTACAGGCAGGCCTGAATATCTCTATTATAAGAGTGGGTTCTACCCCTTCCCCCATTCTGTGTCTGTCTTGTCTATTTAGACTGTAAATTCTTCAGGGCATGGGCCATCTACTATTCTCTGTTTGTACTTTGCCTAGCACAATGGGGACGCACTGTTAGTTGGTCCTTAGGCACTAAGGTAATGAATATGATTTATAATAATAATAACTCTCCTGCCATTTTGAGCCAAGGAAGATGGCCTTGGGATGTTACTGCTTAAAAATGAGTTGGTATTAAAACCATGGAATATTCTTTGTGACAAGTATCCCACAAATTCCACTGACCTCCCTTCTTTTCTTTGCCTGGAGTAGGGTTTCCAATTTCCAAACCTGATGTGATCTCGCAGCTGGAACGAGGGGAAAAGCCGTGGGTCCTAGACCTCCAGGGCTCTGAGAAAGAAGTGCTCCCGAGAGCTGCCTGCACAGGTGAGGAATTGGTTAAACCAACTCAACAAATATTTGGGAATGCAGGAAACATTTGGGATGCCCTACAAAGACCCTGTGTGATCTCCAAGTTAGGATTGTTCCCTGCAGATGTGGAATCATTATGGCAGATGTCACTCATGGCTTTCCTCCTATTCTGACTGACAACTGGCACCAGCTCCCTCCCCAATCTCGCTTTCCCTGAGTGTTCTGTTCAGATGCGAACCAAAACTGATCCCTTCCTCTCTCCTCTGGGGAAGGGTTTGGGGAAAATCATCTCCTGATAGGTGTGATCTCTCCCACACATATTTTGTTTTGTTTATCCCTTTTTCCATTCCTCTCTCTGAGATTTCCTTTCTTTCTGGCACAGGGAGTGACCTATGTCTGGATTCTCTCTGTCTCCCATCAGGTGATGGGATGGTGAGTGAGAATGAGGAGGAGAAACCCCATCAGGAAGATGCTGAGCATGTAGAACCACATGGAACGTTATCAGGAAGATCCAAAGGGAATGTTTCTGGGAGTTGTGCACTCCCAGAAAAAGCAAATGTCTGTGAGACTCAGCAAAGGCCAGAGGAAAACTTCATTAGCCACTCAGACCTTATTACACGCGACAGAATCCACTTGAAAGAAATATGCTACAAATGGCATGAGTGTGGGAAAAGCTTCAGTCGGAGCTCAGACCTTGTCACACATTGGAGAAACCACACTGGAGAGAAACCCTACATGTGCTCTGAGTGCGGGAAAAGCTTTAGTCAGCGTTCAAACCTGATCAGACATCAGAGAACCCACAGAGGAGAGACGCCCTACACATGCTCTGAGTGCGGGAAAAGCTTCAGCAATAGCTCACACCTTATCAGACATAAGAGAATCCACACAGGAGAGACGCCCTATACATGCTCTGAGTGCGGGAAAAGCTTCAATCAGAGCTCAGACCTTATCAGACATCAGAGAATCCACACGGGGGAGACGCCCTACACATG
>NW_020671527.1:0-6908 GCF_002925995.2 Terrapene triunguis | reverse complement strand
TGGGAAGGACCCTAGCACTCGGAATTGTGGGAAGAGTCGGGCGGGATAACAGATACCTGACCAGTTAGCTGGTAACACAGTATAAGCTTTGGTCCCACAAACCCAATGATGGCCTATTAAGGCTGGGAAGGGTCGGTTGCACCCATTTGTCACATAGGTGCCTACAAAGGAGGAGTAATATCCTCCGAAGGGCACAAGGTAATTCTCCTTACGAGGAGTGGTGTTATTTGCATGGCATTGAAAGATTGTATTGTTTTCACAAAGATTACTGTAGGGGGAACATGAGATTGATTTTTCTGTTTGATCCCAGGTCGAGAAAAAATTCATATCCGCATACCCGGCCTGCCACTCTTTAGTTTTGTTCGAATAATCCCATACACGATTGGCCACAATATGCTGAAGGCAATGACTTTTTCCCAGATCCATCCCTGTCCCATTACACACCCAACATCAATGACCTTTTCCCTCCACCACACTTATCCATTTAGATACATTTATTCCCACTGCTTCCCAAGTGTCATTGCTGTTCCATGTTTTGTTAAATGGACGAGGTCCTCCAGTGAGGTCTGGGGAATTGAGTGGGATTGCCAGGACAGGAACACCAGCTTGAGAGTGAGCTGGGATGTGGCTGCAGACCCAGCAATTAGAAATATTAAGGGTCTGAGCTATTCACACTTGCTGCTGGATAAAAGAATTGTCATTGTGGACTCCCCAGACCTTAAGACACCAGCAGCCGAGGAACAGGCACCACCAGAGGCGCATGTTGGAGGCAAGGCCCTTCTGGTTCTGACAACCTCAACTGAGGGAACCGCAGTTACGGTTTTACGTCCACCAGGCAGCAGGCGCTAGGCTCACTACTGCTCCTTCTCGGGCCTTGCTTTAGGTCGTCATCTGCTTCTGGCAACCCTTACGAGAGCGTAGATTGCAGGCTGTTCCTCTACGTCTTCTTCCGGAGTCAAAATTTACTCTGCGCAGTTCTGAGGTGATGATTGGTTCGCTGGGGAGGGTGTCTTCTTACACTGCGAAGCATGTATCCATGCTGAAATGCCAGATAGTTTAACAGCTGTCTGGGTAGTAAGCAGTACCTGATGAGGAGCCTTCCACCGGGGTTCCAAGGCGTGTTTTCGATGATGGTGCCGTACGTAGACCCAGTCACCTGGCTTGAGGTCGTGGCAAGCGTCAGAGGTGGGTTCTGTTGGCCAGGTGGCTCGAACCTGTGAATGGAAGTGACTTACAGCTTGCATTAATCCCTTGCAATATTGAAGGAGCGTACTGTGAGTCAAGTTCAAGTCTGGGACTGGAGTAATGGTAGCCATAGCTCGCATGGGGTGTCCCATAACAATTTCAAAGGGACTCAATTTATGCCTTTGGGATGGAGTGGATCGCATTTCCATAAGGACCAGTGGTAAAGCCGCTGGCCAGCTTAACCCTGTGGAGTCACAAATCTTAGCAAGCTTATTCTTAAGTACACCATTTCGCCTTTCCACAGCACCTGCACTTTGTGGGTGGTAGGGACAGTGCAGCAGGTGTGTGATATGTAATATACGATCCAGGTGTTGAACAATTTGTCCGGTAAAATTTGTACCCCGGTCACTGGACAGAGTGGCAGGAATTCCCTTGGCAGGCATAATATGATTTAACAAACATTTAGCAACAGACAGTGAGTCAGCCTTGCAACAAGGAAAGGCTTCAATCCAACCAGAAAATAAACATACCATAACCAAAATAAATTCATATCGTTGACACTTAGGCATTTGTACAAAATCAAGTTGCCAATGCAAGAATGGTGCCTGGGGCAGGCCCCGGAATCCCTGAGCCACTTTTACAGGTTTACCAATATTGTGGCTTTGGCAAGTGGTACAGGCAGCACAGTGGCGGGCTGCAAAAGAGGTGAAATGGGGGGCCCACCATCCTGCCTTAGTTACAGCAGAGACCATCCCTTCCTTTCCGACATGCGAAACACCGTGTAGCAGGGCAGCCAGCGACGGGTAGAGTGAAAAGGGGGCCACAAAGGCACCAGTAGGCGAACGCCAAAGGAAATCAGGATATAGAGAGCAACCCTGGGCAACCCAGGAGTCTTTTTCGACTTCTGGGGCAGAGTCTTGGAGCAGGGTGAGGTTAGTGAGGGACGGCGGTGGTATAGAAACAGAAAGGGAACCTAGAAACGCATCTGGGGAAGGTTCTATGGCAGCAGCATGTTTAGCAGAGGCGTCAGCAAATGCGTTACCCTTAGCAACATCAGTATCTGCCATCGAGTGACCAGGGCACTTAACAATAGCTAGGGCAGACGAAAGTAAAACTGCATACAGGACAGCAGCGATGTAGGGGCCATTCTTAATAGGGGTACCGGCAGAAGTAAGGAAACCCCGAGCGTGCCAGAGGGTGCCAGAGTCATGTACAACCCCAAAAGCATAGCGGGAGTCAGTGTAAATAGTGGCGGAGCGTCCCTCTGCCAAAAAGCAGGCACGGGTGAGGGCGACTAATTCGGCAACTTGCGCTGAGGTTACAGAAGGTAAAGGCGCAGCTTCTAGGGTCTCAGCGAGTGACACTACAGCGTACCCTGCAAGGAGACGACCTTGGTTGTCTCAAAAACAGGAACCATCAGTAAACAAAACAAGGTTAGAGTTAGGGAGAGGGACATCAGAGAGGTCAGGGCGCGGGACGGTGACAGCAGAAACAGTTGCAAGGCAGTCGTGGGGATCACCGTCATCAGACAAAGGAAGGAGAGTGGCAGGGTTTAACTGAGAACAACGCTTCACGGTAGTATACGAAGCTGACAGCAGTAAAAGTTCATACCTGGTAAGGCGAGCGGAGGCGAGGTGGCCTGTTTTGCGTTGTAACAGCAGGGTTTCCACAGAGTGAGGGACCATGAGGGTAAGGGAAGAGTGAAGGACAAGGGATTCGGACATTTCGACTAGGCGCGCTGTGGAAGCCACAGCACGCAGGCAGGGGGGAAAGCCTTGGGCCACAGGGTCCAAAGTGGCAGAGAAGTAAGCCACTGGGCGGTTCTTGCCTCCGTGCACCTGAGTGAGAACTCCAAGTGCACACCCAGATTGTTCATGGCAGAAAAGGGTAAAAGGCTTAGAGTAGTCAGGCAGCCCTAAAGCGGGGGCAGAAGCCAAACCCTGTTTGAGGGAAACAAAGGCAGAGTCTGCTTCAGGGGGCCATGGCATGGGGTCAGGCACAGAGAGTCAAGTGACTTCCTGGAGAGGTTTTGCAAGGGAGGCATATTGGGGAATCCATTGCCTGCAAAATCCAGCCATACCCAAAAACTTTCGGACCTGGCGTGGGGAGCGGGGTCGGGGAAAGCTAAGGATAGCCTGGACACGGGCGGGAGAAAGTGTACGGGAACCCTGGGAGAGGAGAAAACCAAGGTATGTGACAGAGGCTTGACAGAGCTGTAGTTTAGAGTGAGAAGCCTTGTGACCTTTTTTTGCTAGGGCAGTAAGGAGCACTAAAGAATCAGTTTTTGAGGCAGACAACGAGGGGGAACAGAGGAGTAGATCATCTACATATTGGACTAGAGTGGACCCGGATGGGAAAACAAGGTCAGCTAGGTCTCGGGCTAGTGCCTGGGAAAAGTAAGATGGGCTTTCAGTATACCCCTGGGGAAGCGTAGTCCATGTATATTGCTGTCCCTTGTAAGAAAAGGCAAAGGGGTACTGGGAGTCAGGGTGAACCGGAACAGAAAAGAAAGCAGAACACAAATCAACAACAGTAAAATGAGTTGCATCTGGTGGGATAGAAGCCAGAATCGTTGCTGGGTTAGGGACAACAGGAAAGACAGGTATGACAATACTATTAATGGCTCGAAGGTCTTGAACAAATCGCCATGATTTGCCATCAGCTTTTCGAACTGGGAGGATAGGGGTGTTACAGGGACTGGAGCAGGGAACAATAATGCCTTGCTCCCGCAGGGCGGTCATGACCGGAGCAATGCCAGCCTCGGCTTCGGGGTTTAAAGGGTATTGAGACAGGCGAGGCAGAGGTTTGGCGGAGTCCACAGTAATGCAGACGGGGTCAGTTTTTAGGTGGCCCACCTCAGAGGGATGGGTTGGCCACAGAGAGGATGGGACCTGCGAAATTAGGTGTTCAAGGGATGGGACCAGTGGGCAACAAGGGAGTGGGGTGGAAAGGGGGGTTTCAGACAGCAGGGAGGCCACAGAATCACTCAGAGAGGACTGGGGAATTTGCAAATAGACACCATCCGGGGAACAGTATATGGTGCAGCCAAGTTTACATAACAGATCCTGACCCAAAAGGTTTACTGGAGTGGAGTCAGAGAGAAGGAAGGCATGATCTGCGGATAGGGGACCAACCTGGACCGGTAGAGGTTTTGAAGGGGGATAAGGGGTTGGGATTCCCGAAATGCCCACAGCAGACACGGTCTTTCCGGAGCGGGGAACCGCAGGCAGGTCAGTAGTACGAACTGCAGAGAGCGAAGCTCCCGTATCAACAAGGAAAGGGAGAGACAAATCATTGATAGTTAACACACACTCACCCGTGGGAGTGAGAGGTAGTAAAGGAGCTAAAATCTCCTGAGGTTCCCCGGTGTCCCGTCATTGCTGTGGGACAAAGTAAGGCTGGGGATTGTTGGGCTGTGCCGGCAGGGGGTCTAGCTGGTTATTTACAAAGTTATCAGGCCGGCTCGGACATTCGTTCGTCCAATGTCCGGGCTGCTTACAGAAATTACAAACATCCTCATAACCCAAAAATCCAGTTCCTCGTCCCCTCCCTCGACCACGTCCCCGTCCCTGGTATTTTCCCCGTCCCCGGTACTGTTTGCCCTGCCCTGAATAATGCCGTATTTGCAGGGCCATTAACTGTTGAGCTGATTGTTCCTCCTTTCCTTTTAAAGTACGTTGGCAGTGCTCTGCCACTGTTTGCAATTTGTCCATGGTTTCGGTCTCCCACCCAACACTTACTCGTTTTAGCATATTACCAACAGCAGGTAGGAGGCCATTAACAAACGCATTAGCCAGGGCGCCCTGTCCATTTTTATCTGGTTGCTGTATACCAGAATGTTGCAGAAAAATGTCAGTTAACCGGGAGCGATAGTCGCCCGGGTTTTCTCCCTGTCGTTGCTTACAGCTGTTTATGGCCGTCCAGGTGGTTTTAGGAGTCCATACCCGAGGGATGGCTTCCAATAGATTCTTAGCTCGCTCCTTACACCTTTTCCAGTATTCAGCATTAGGACCGGTGTCTGGTAAAGTAGAGTGGCAGTCAGCTGCGAGCCAATTTGCTGCTGTGAGCCATTTTTCATGCTCACTAGGGGTAAGTAGCTTGCACAGCTGCAGGAGGTCTGCCTCAGAGGGTTCATAGGTGTCACATACTAACAAAAATTCCTCTGCGAATTTGATAGGATTTTCCCAGGGCTTTGGAAAGCCTTTTACAACTGAAAGGAGCTCTGTACGAGTCCAGGGTTTATAGCTCCAAGTGGGACCCCCGTCTTGGCCCCCAGTATGCAGGATTCGGAGGGGAGCCTGGATATTTTTAAGGCCCAGGCGTAAGCTTTTACGGGGCAGAGTGGGATCAGAGGAATGGGCCTGGGTGGTATCGGCCGATCCGGATGGGTCTGAACTGGAGATCTCTGGAAATTGTTCCTGAGTTGAGGATTCTGGTGACAGTTGTTCCTGAGCTGGGGAATCTGGTGATGGTCTATTGATCCGACGCAAGGCTGCCAAGCCAATTAATGCGTCTTCCTCATCATCATCCCCAGAATCTAACAAGGAGTTTTCTTCATCTTTTTTTCACAGAGAGACAGGAGTATGAAGGGGGATCTGCTCGGAGAACGGGGTAAAGGGGAGCACTCGGTCTGGTGGTGGGAGAGGAGGTTTTCAATAAAGCTTTTAACTTATCATTTAAATCTTTGAGAGAGGCGAGTTTCGATTCTGTCCACCTACGATTTGCCTCTTCCCACCACTGCATAAAACAATCTCCTCTGGCCAATTTAGTTTTAGATTGGCCGAGTTTGTCTTTTAAGACGTCTACTCGGTCCTTGTCCCAAGATCCTAACAGTGGCCACTGAGTTTTGGGATCTTCCTGAGTTAGCCTAGACCATTTTTCCAGAAATTTACAGGAGTCCGTACCCTTCCTAAAATACATAAAATGAGCCGGCATTCCTTTAGGGAACTGTCCCGACTTAGAAGTCTGGTTACCCATACAGGAGGACTTTACACACACCAATCACACAAGAAGGAAATTTGGGTTCGTCAGAGCGATGCCCGGTGCAACACACAAAAGGAGCCCACAGGCTACTGCCTCAACTGCCCTTGCTTTCACACCAAGGGTTTTACCCAAGGTGAGGTGCAGCTGCGATTGTGCAGATTTCACTCACTCAGACTGCGGGGACAGGAACCCCTTGGTCGGCCGATCCCCGGACGGAGACAGCACCCAGACTCAAACACTCCACAGGAGGACGGCTAGACACAGAGACAGGACAGTCCTCAGTCCGGACAAAACACAGAAATAATTACCTGACCAGATTCCTGATGTCAGATCCTGGGATCCCTACCAGAACAGAGTGGGAACCAACAGGTTCAATGGCGTAGACCTCACTGTGGTTGTGCGCCCTTCCCTTCAGGAGGAGGACCGCTCGGGCCAAATGCCCAGGTGCCGTCTACCACGGTCGTCCCACAAAAACGGTCAGAAATCACACAGCCCCAGTGAAGACGGTTGCCATCTCGGTGGGACCTCCAGATTGTCAAAGTTAGAATCAGGACTCACAATTTTGTCAAGACCACTCTGTTTGTTAGCACAGCACTCTGCTAATACATTCAGATAATGTGAGCCTCCATGCAAGAGTCAAACAGTCTTATTTATACAGATAAAAGGGTGCGAACTAAACAAAGGGACAGAGAGAGCAAAATTGTAAAATTTGCATGGGGCACAATATGCATATCCTGCTT
>NW_020671526.1:0-8130 GCF_002925995.2 Terrapene triunguis | reverse complement strand
GAGAATCCACACAGGAGAGAGGCCCTACACGTGCTCTGAGTGTGGGAAAAGCTTCAATCGGCGCTCTACCCTTATCAAACATCAGAGAATCCACATGGGCAAGAACTGTAATAAATCCTTTGACTAGGGCTGGCCAAAGATTTTTTTTTTTAATCACATTTGCTAATTCCCACATAGTGATTTTTGCACCATATTCACCGTGGTCTCTCAGCTCCACCAGATGAGTTGCCTGCTTCTGCCTTTTGCTGCTCACTTTCTTTGGGGTCAGTCCTGTGATCTTTTCTATCAACTCCTTTCCTTTTGAGTTGTAGGAGTGTGTGTCCCTCCAGCCAGGAATGTTCATCACCTCCAGGTGGGAGAGAGAGGTTTGATCCCAACAAGCTGAAGCAAAAACTACCTGTGCCTGACATCCACTAGGACTGTACATGGCGTTGGCTGCTCAAGTTAGTGATCTTGGTGTAAAAAGACAATTCTAGTTGTAGAGCAGATGCAGCCCAGGTGCAGTGGTTGGCATTAGGTTCCCCCTTGATCTGACCTAAACAAACCCTGAGCATCACGGTTATACTGTTCCCGCATTTCAAAGCAATTGTTAGTCTTCAGGTTCCCCCTTCGGGAACAAATTGTTTCATTCCCAGTTGCTCGGATGTTGCTTCCGGTTGTGCTGCAGAGCAGATACTTTTACTACTATTTTTATCACTTCAATATTTTTAACTATAACAAAGAGCAGGAACAGGGCAGGGATAGGGGAAAATGTTATTTCACCCTCTGTAACAACAGAAGAAGATAGGGTAAGTCAGAGGGATTCCCTTATTCCCCATCACCATCCCAATCCCCCGTTGTTCAATTGTTAGGTCAATATTTTTTCTAAAGGGCTGGGAAGAGGATTCCCTAGTAAATGACTTGGAACTAAGCAAAATACCCATACATTTGGCTCCCAAAGCAGTTGTGGCCCAGGCCCTGCAGGAGGTCGCTCCTGAAGATATCTTCTTCCTAATCAGGTGCATGTTGCCTATTCTTTGGGAAATGCAATCCCTATCTAGGTAGAGATGGGGAAAATGGAAGGGACATTTCTCTTCAGCTCACCCCTGGGAGATGCTGCAATGTGTAGAAAATGAAATCCATGTTGAATGTGATATAGTTGCAGAAAGATACCTATTTTTAATAGACACCTGACATTTGGTGTTTTACAGGGATTCTAAGCAGCACCTGAATTTAGTCCCTAATTTAAATCTGTGCCACCAGATTAAAGAAATAAAAGGGCATATTTGGGGGCGTTATACCTCACTATCGCTACTGATATGTTGTGTGGTAGGTGAATAATTCTACGCCAGAGAGGTGTAAAATTATTCCAAGTAAGGTCAAAAATTTGACAAGAACTCAGGTAGAAATTGCAGGTACTGGTGGTTGATTTTCACCCCAGAGATTGGAGCTATGGTGACCTGTGGCCCTGGTAAACTATTTTTAGAACCCTGCTCCCTTGTTAAGTGGTATTGGTCACACTCCTAAAGGATGCCATAATTAAATTGGGAATAACCGTCCTTTACCATTTGGATCCAAAGTTTCACGAAGCACAGAGAGAAACAGCTGATTCCTTCAGAGCCATTCTATGCCTATGGGTCTGAATCTGGCTACTTTGTTGGACAAGAAGCACTTCCATGCTGGACAAATGATGGTAGCCAATGAGGGAATGTATCAGCATTCATGAATCCTGCAGTCTGAACTTGGAATCTAAGTCCAGAGTCTGTGGTTTGGTCTCTTGAATTTGCTATTAAGTCTAGTGCATTTGTATCCCTTCTCCTGCTGCTGCTACTTTGAAGGATTAGAAAGTGTGAAAATAGAGCAAAGGTGGTTTTTCTCATGATGCAGCCTTCCCACGTAGTGGGAGACCCCTTCCACCCATACTTCTGGGAGAAGACCCAGGGAGAAATGAATTCACAGAAATGGAAGGCTCCTAGGTTACTGTAGAATGTGACTTCACACAAAACTCACTGGGTGGAAATGGGAATTAAGAGAAAACTGCCCTATCGGTTTATATTTTGTAATCGTTGGATAGGTTGTTACCAGCAACAATGAAATTAAACATGAAGTTAATTAGTGTCACGGAAGAGGCTGATGATGTGATAACTTTCAGTGTTACAATATAATTCAGGTTTTCTCCTAATTCTCCCCCTGCTGCCTCCTACCTCATAGGAAATGGAGGCTAATCCTGAAATTAAAACCTCACTCCAAAGGAGTTAGTGGGGGAATATGTGAGAGAAATAGCATGTACGAGAATAGAGACCCAGTATAGATAGTAATTATTTCTATTTAAAATGGAATTTATTATGATAAATTTTAAAATAAATCTTCCCTTAAGAGGAAAATTACTTGAGACAGGATTTGGAACCTTTTACCCAGTTAGAGGGTAACAGCCACAGAGTTCTCCAGGTCTCTTGTTTGCAAAGCAAAGATGTCACATCAGGCAGGAGATGTCAAAATCTAAGATGGTGATGGATGTGTGATGGTAGCTTTTCTGGGTTATTTTTTGGTTTGGTTTCTTAATTTAATTTAAATTTTGTAACCAGTTATTTTTATAGGTGCTGAGGCCCCTTTTCCTTAGGCCTGGCTCTGGAAACTTCCCCAAAACTGGCCTTGTGTTTCTTTCATGTTTGATATCTTTGGGGTTCACACATCCACACTACATGCGGTTCACAGCAACAGATACTTTGAGAAAGCTGCTGGGTTAAGCGGGCCTTTTCCAAACTGACATTGGCCCAAAGTCTGCCTCAGTTCAGCTGGATTGGGACACGTCTGTATGAAAGGAGTGGTTCACACCTGATTTGCCCAGAGACCTCGGGGGAGGTGTGGTAAAATAGGGTAAGCTGGAATCCACAACAATAGAGTTAAAGGTAAGGGTGACAGACCTTCACCTTGCAGGTCACCAAGCCTGTTCTGTTCATTCCCTCTGATGCATCTGGCACTGGTCACTCTCAGGCAGCACGCAGGGCTAGATGGACCATTGGTCTGACCCAGTATGACCAGTCTTGCGTTCTTCTGTAAGCCATCTAGGGCCTTGTCTACACTGGCAAGTTTCTGCCCAGTAAAGCAGCTTTCTGCAGTGTAACTCCCGAGGTGTACACACTGCCAAGCCACTTATTGCGCAGAAACTGAGCAGTTGCAGCGCTGTAAAAAAAACCACTGCAACGAGAGGTGTACAGCTTCCAGCGCCGGGGCTACAGCGCCGCGGTGCCAGTGTAGACACCCTGGTCGATTACAGTGCTGCGATTGGCCTCCGGGAGCTGTCCCACAATCCCTGCTCTCGCCTCTCTGGTCATCGGTTTGAACTCTACTGCACTGCCCTCAGGTGACCAACCATGAATACCCTCCCCCCTTAAATTCCTTGGGAATGTTGAAAGTCCCCTTCCTGTTTGCTTGGTGATGCATGCAGTGGTCTCAGCGCATCTTTCCAGGTGACCATCCCTGCTCCATGCACCAGGCGATCCCTTGCTTGGAGCAATGTTGAGCTGCTGGACCTCATCAGCATTTGGGGAGAGGAGGCTGTTGTAGCTCTAAGGATTAATATGCTTATTTGCATAGTTAGAAAGTAAACAGCTCTAACAGCTTTTGCATTAGCTTCCTCTGCCAGAGGTGTGACATTCGTTTCCTCTGTCAGAGGCACCACCAAAGGTGTGATCCTATATCTTTCAACACCAGGTCATCAAAACAGGGTGTGAGTATTAACCAAAGCTTTGCAGCACATAATCCTGTATTACCATATATATATCTTGAATAACTGTGATACAATTATAATTTTGTAATTCTAACTGTTTTACCATTTACTTACTATGTCATTGATTTTAATAAGTCTTTATAACTATACCTGCCTCAGTGTAAGCTTCCTGTCATACCCCCAAAGGTCCTTTTATAAACTCTATAAAGCCTAATTCAAAACAAACTTTATCTTCTAATCAAACACATTGGCAAGCCTAAACCCATACTAATTAATATCCATAATAATAAGTATTAATATTATCAATTAATTAAAAATTAAGTATATTAAATTAATAAATTAAAACACTACTAACACACCCCAAATCAGGCTACACTGTCCAGTCCCAGCTGTGCTTCAGCCGTAGAAATTATGATACATATGGACAGATTTCACGATGCATGAGAGAAAGGGGCCATGACCAGGACACGCTGCAATGCAGGGTGTGGAAGCAAAAAAAAAACTGTCAAAAAAAAACTGCTATGCATGACAGTTTGTTAGCAAAAGTCAGGCTAACTGTAGCCTAATAACGCAAAATTTGTAAAAGCAAGAATTGTGTAAGGAAGGCAAGTAAAAAAAAAACTGTGTAAAAAGTTATTGCGACCTTGTGTAAATAATATGGAATGTAGACTAAGAGTCTACATTAGTGAGCAAAACAAAATATCAGAATGACCTATGTATAAACAAAATGCAGTTGTTGCTCATTATTGTCTGTAACAAAAAGTATAAATGCTTGCTGTAATTGTTTACTGTTAAAAAAGACCTGCTTAGCTCTCTCCCTCTGCACAATTATAAAAGTTAATAAAGCATCTAACTTGCTGTACCCAAACAAAAAGTGAGAACTCAGTTTTTCTCCGACAATTTGGGGGCTCGTCCGGGATGGCAACGCCCACAGAGGCACCGGCAGTTGCTACGGATCGTTCCCCTTCGAACCCCATGGCGCCACAATAGAGATAGGAGACCTTTTGAAATCTCTATTGGGGTGTCGAAGGAGGACTGTCCATGGGGCCGTCTGTCCCTGTAGGGCTCACGCCATCCGAACTTATTGACTGTGCACCAAGGTCAAATGCTGAGCGGCGTAGGGGAATTGTTTGCCGCCCCCTGTATGCATATGCAAGGTGCATAGGTTTGCACCTGTGTTAAGGGGTTGTTACTGCCTCAGCAGGAGGGGTTTTTACCGCCTCATAGTCCGGACAAAGGGGTTGTTTACCGCCTCAAGAGGGGTTTTTACCGCCTCGAGTAATGCATCGAGGTACTTAAAAATAGTACCTGAGGTACTTGGGAATAGTACCTGAAGTAAGGCCTTGGTGTGTGTGTGGTATGTGTGTGTGTACACCAGTGTGAATTAAGTGTTACCAAAAAACACCCAAAGTACTCTGCGAAGTCTTTTGGCTCGTGACCAGAACTACTCTAACGCAAGCCCGGTAACTAGAGAATCTTTTAGGAGATACGACCCACGGTACGCTAACTCGGCCTGGCATCGTCCGGCGAGGAGGCTACCTGGGTCTAGGAGTGTGTGAACCCATCTTCCCTCCCCTTTTTCCACTCCGTGTGAGCCACTAACAGTCTGACCATCTCACTGGATGCAACAGAGTATGCGGCGCCGTCTCTCTAAAATTAGCCAACGCTCTTTGCTGAAGGGAGGTGTAAAAGGTCATGGTTACCCTCGTTAGTCTCTCCTGTGTGAATACCCTGTAGGGAAAAATCCTTAGTTTATGTGCCGCTAGCGCGGACAGGGCATCCTCCTCCCTGTGTGTGTAATTAAAAAATGGGTGGGGGACAGTCTAAGCATTCCCTTTCACCCCCTAAGGGTACCCCAGTTTTTCATGTACGTACGTTATGGTCCTAAAACCTGCAGGTATTTAAAAAATTGGAATCATTACACGCGTAAAAATTCATCTAAACAATGCCCACTAGAAGGTACCTTCAATCTAAATAAGATCATACATCTCAAAGGAGCTTTTAATCACCAAAAAGCCTCTGACACACAATGGAAGCAAATTGTCTATTGAAAAAAGGAACGGGTTAATTTGAAATTCAGCTTGGTCCAAAAATAAAAAGAAAGTTAATCTGCGTTCAAGGTCAAAAATCAATGCAGACCAGGCTAAGTACAAAAAAAACTGCTTTCGGCCCCAGCTGGCTGTAAAAAAATATAAACATAGTCAAACCAAAGGCAATACAAGTTACAGTGCTAAAATTACATTTGCAAAGCTTAACTGTCCAGTAAGATCCAACAGTCTGCCTTTGCGACCCTAAAGCCGGCGTGGTTTGGGGACGCTAAAAAAGCCACAGGCAGCTGGCCTGGACTAGAATCACTAAAAAGACGCCCCAGGAGACCTCAGGGTGTAAAAGAACTGCCCTCCCAAAAAAGAAAGCAAGTTGAAGATTGCACAGCGCCTTCTCTCAACGTTATACACAGACGTGGCCAGTCTAGACGTAAGTGTGTGAGTATAAAAGTGTGCCCACTCTCAGCCGCAGTAAGTCTAAAAGCCGGAGAGGAATTTAGCATTCCTCTCTCCACCCCGGTTGACCGGGAAGGATGTCAGGTGAATCTACCCCAGTCGTACCAGGACTGGGCAATAAAAAAATTAAAAAAATAAAAAAAGTTGTGTACTTAATAACTAAAATTAAGCAATTAAAAGCATAAATCATAAACCAGGCAGCAACTCAAACCTATGCCCAGGGCAAGTTGCAAGCCTTGAAACAGGACTTCCAGGCAAAAAAGAAAGCACTAGCTAAGCAAGTACCGGTCCTTCAGGGACTTGTCAGAATTTAACCATTTGTGGTTGCATATGCTGTAAGAGCAATGTGTTTGCCACAAAAAAAAATTAAATAGTTAAATGCTAATGGGCCATGCGTTTTGCCCAAGTGGCAAGCCTCACGAGGGAAAACTCGGGTAGCCTTGTAAGTAAAAATGTTTAAAAAAAAAGACCAGAAAGGGTGGGGGCTAGTTAAGAAGCCCACCCTCCTATCTAAATTGGTAGTAAAAAAGCCGGTGCCCATAAAAAAAACGGTTCAGCAAGAAAAGCAAAATCAGGCCCAAGCGGGCAAGCAACAAATAAAAAAATTGGAAAACAGGTTGAAAATTTTAAGGGCATAGTAAAAAAAAAAAAAAAAAAAAAAAAAAGAGTAAATAATTATAAGCATAGGGATTTCAAATCCCCAGGACAATAATTGAAATGGTAAAATCTAAGTTAATTGGGTGTCGTTTTAAAAAACAAGCAAGTAATTTAAAAAAAAAAAGTAAAAAGTTAACTCTGTAGTTGCTAGAAAAAATCAAGCAGTAAAACTTGATAAAAATGTCTGTAAGTAATTCAAGCAAAAAGTTATTTAAGTAAAATTATTCGACTATAAATACGTTAGTCTAATTTGCTAAAGAACACTCCTGCTGTGTACAATCTATGTTTTATAAGTTTAAAATAAATTAGTATTGTTTTAACGTTGCAAAACTAAAAATACTTTTGCCAGACACAAAAAACTAGTGTTGTTTAAGGTATTTAGCATTTAATCCTTAAGGTGACTTAATGCTTTACAAAATTTAAAATGTTTCAACTAAAGAGCAAAGGTTGTGGCTGCAGCAGGGTAGTCAAAGCCAAAAAAATAAAAAATTTGAATTTGTTTTTGGGTAACAAAATAGCAAATAAAAAATCTAATAAAAAAAAAAAAACAGTGCCCCTGGCTCTGTGTGGTCAAGCTGTCACTTTACTAGGGGTGCATAAAAATTTTGTAAGCACAAAAAAAACAGTTACACCTTGTGTAAAAATTAATATGGCTAGTGTTGTAAAAATTAAATTGTGGAGAGGATGTGCATTTTCCCCAAAACATGTGCAATGTATATTGTAGCAAAAGTAAAAAAAATGCAAACCTACCAATATAGGTTGTGTTGTCTTTTTCAGATCACTGTGTGTTTAAAAGCAAAAGTTAAAAGTAAAAAGCAATCAAAAGTTTGGGAAAGTTAATTGTGTCCCTTTTTAAGTAAGAATCTTTAAGCTGTAAATAGCTTTGAATCTGGAAGCAAGCCAAAAAGCATCTGTATTAATGCAATTTTCTAACTAATAAAGTAAAAGCCACTAAAACCTGGGCTGCCTATAAAACAAATACAAAAAAATATGGGGTAATTCCTCTGTTTTGCCTAAAATCAACAAAAGTATTTGTATATAAAAAAAAATATATTAAGCAATAACTAACTACCCAGAAGGGGTAGACCTCTGTTCTTTTGTCTTTCAAATCATCACCAAAAAACGAATGCCAGCTAAACAGCATTCAATGTACCATGCATTTACTGGTACAATAAAAATTATTTTTGTGTTCTTTGTCCTGTCTTGTAGTGTTTGTCTTGTGGCCAAAATTGTTGGGTTTAATATTTTCATAAAACAGTCTAG
>NW_020671525.1:0-7135 GCF_002925995.2 Terrapene triunguis | reverse complement strand
TGTACTGTCGGGATGAGGCAGGAATCTGCTCTTCTTAATGGCGATGGCAAGACAATGTCAAATGGAAGAGCTGAGATGTTATAAAGTAAAAATGAAGCTCAGTATTTTCAAAGCCTCATGTTAGGCTCCTAAATCCATGTTTGTTCTATGGACTCTTGAAAGTCAAAAGGCCAAACTCATCCCTGGTATAATTATATTGGCTTCAATAGGGTTACACTGGGGATGAATTTCATTCAGTATGTTAAAGACTCTGTATTAAGGTAAATATGGACTTGGAAGCCTGGCTGAAGTATTCCAGTTAATATGTAAAGCCTGATTTTGTAATTAGACAATTATTAGGAGCTATGCAGCAATCTTAACCTTCTTGTGGTATTCTCTTATCATGGCCCTGTGTTGGGTTAGGTCACAGAAACTCCCTCAAGACTGTCACTAGATGGGCTGGGATACCACTGAGAATAAACCCTCCTGCCAGAAAAAACTTCCCTCCACTCCCATCTTGCTGAGCTAGACACACCAGTCGGCTCCAGCACAGACCAAGAGGCTAGGCCACGCCCCCCTGCAGTTCACAGAAACTAAGATTCACTTAGCCCAGGGGCTTCTCAGTTAACTGGGACTTTCCCAGCACCCAGTAGTCAGTCTTTCTGGGAGCCTAAACCCCAAATAAATCAGTTTTCCTCTATATAAAGCTTATACAGGGTAAACTCAAATTGTCTGCCCTCTACTACACTGATAGATATGCACAGCTGATTGCTCCCCCAGCTATTAATCATTTACTCTGAGTTAATAAACAAAAGTGATTTTATTAAGTATAAAAAAGTAGGATTTAAGTGGTCCCAAGTAACAACAGACAGAACAAAGCAAGTCTAAGCCTAATACATTGAGAAACGGCATACAGGAAAATTTCACCCTTAGAGATTTTATATTCTCTTTCTCTTGTGGGTGGAAACCCCTGATGTTCAGGGAGTTTACATGCATGAGGAGCTAAGCAGTCACTTGGAAGTTAAGAAATTAGATTCTTCTTATATTGCAAGAGAGATGACAAGCTTCACATAAATTGCCACAGATCTACCAGGTCTCATTGTATTATAGCTGCCCTGCATATTATCTTATATATACTCACCAGGGACATACGTTGAACTTTGCTTTTTTGTGTTTTCCATTGACGGAGAAGGATGCCTTTGCATTAGCATGGTGCTGTTTTATTTTTCTGGATTGCTGTATTAAGAATGGTACAGAAGGTATGAAGTATTTGAAATGAATTGTTCCAATTTTCTTTTAAGGTCTTAAATGTGTCCCCGTTTAGGGAGAAGTTCCCATAGGCTTCAGAGCAGGCATGTCAAAAGAGAGTTAGCTCTACAGAGATGTATTTTCTCTGTTTTCAGTACTTTTCCTTTCCTGCTGAGGGGTGCCTACTGTCTCCCTTCATCCTCCTTCCCTTCCTTCCTATCTCTTTATACCGCCCCCTGCTTGAGACTCACTAATATATCCCTGCATGCGCTCTGTGGCCCCCCTCCCCTTCCTGACAGCTCCACACCTTCCCCTCTGTCTCCAGCCTCCCTTCTGGCTGCCAGACATAGCTCCCCACTCCATCTCTCCATATTTATTCAGGTTTAATACTGTCATTTCAATAGGTAAAACCAATTTTTGTTTTGCCTACTGCAGCCATAACTACAGCTGGAACTACCTGTACGCTGCTAGTTGTTGGTTGTTCTTTTGGGGAGTGGGGAGCCTGATAATTACCTGGACTTGACATTTCAAACAATATTGTTTGTGAATGGGAAGGTCACTTTTTTTAAAAAAGAAAATAAATCAAGCCAGTGGAGCTGAGGTTTTCTAATTCCTAGCTGAACTGGCTGATTTTTTTCCCTTTGCCTTATACTCATTTCTAAAATACACTGTTTGCAAGGGTTCTCTGCCTAATTACCCACACTCTTGCTTTCCTTATTTTGTTAGGAAGGACCATTATAAAAACTTGGATAGGTTTGTTGTGTAACACAGAAGTATCTAGCAAGTTTCTTAGCTGTGCCATTGGCAAATGGTAGTTTCTCTCCTCCAATGAAAGAACTGAAAAGGGAGAACTCTTGAGATGGAAATCTTCATGAGGATCCCCTTCTGGAAACCTCTCAACTCTTCCTCTCACCACCCCCAAACATGTCTTGGCATGGGTGAGGTTTGTTCTCATGTAAATGGCCTCTCTCAAACAATGCATATCCCTATGGATCCTGTGTAGAGGCCTGGCCCCCCAAGCAGGATCCCACTTCTAGCTCCTTGAGAAAATGGCATCTCCCAGGATCACTGGGGTGATGTCATGGAAGGGGAGGGGCTACATAGAAATAGAATGTTCATTCACCTAGTTTCCATAGGCCCAGGCGAGGGACAATGTGCATGTCCCTCCATCCCACACAGTTCCCCCTCAAACCTCACCCCAGCACAGAATCCAGACCACACAGAACCACTGCAGTTTCTGAATGAGGGAGGGTGATATGAAGCCAGCAGTCACCTCTTCCATGTGGATAGGCAGAAGATCCTTGCTCAGTCACCTCTGTGCATGGATAGAGCTCAGGCTGGCCCAATATTCCATCTGTGTTAAATACTGTACTAGTGCCACAGAAAATCAAGTCTCCAATAAAGCTAGGTAGGAACTGTATGCAATGTCCCAGCAGTCCCTGTCTGCAGCCCTCCACCATCTCTCCTCCTTAAACATTATATATTTTATACCTGTGTGATGGGGTGGGGGAAGGGAAGGAGAAATGTCTTTTGTTTTCTTCACCCTGTATGTTTAGTGCACTCCTGTAGTCTTCTTTGATCAGAACAGCAGTGTACTACATAGTACACACCGCAGTGAACTAGGAACCACTGCATTAACATTTGTAGAATGTGTTAAGAAGTCCTTATAAATCAGCCTCAGCCTAGGATCCAGAAAAGTCAGAGGTTTAGTTCTTTCGAGCAAGGGAGAATATGTTGAGTGTCTAAAAACCAAGATATATCTCTCACACACCCACACACACGTTAAAAGATCCAAATTACTATAGGCTAAGGGCCAGATTTTGAAAGGTATTTAGGCACCTAAATGTGCAAATAACATCTAGTGGGATTTTCAAAACACCTAAAAAGCAGGTTAGAGCCTAACTCTCATTGAAGTTAGTGGATTGGGCATCTAACCTGCTTAGGCACTTTTGAAATCCCATTAGGGCCCTATCTGCAGCGTTAGGTACCTAAATACCTTTGTAAATCTGACCACAGAGCCCTCAGCTGGTCTAAGTATAACTACAGTAATTGATTAGACTCCACTGATTGGAGCTATACTCAATTACACTAGCTGAGGACCTGCAGTGTTTTGGTCAGTTGCTCAAAAACTAGATTTTTTTAAATATGGTTATAGGATTAATGAAGGGTAAGATTGTGAACCCCTTATACCTACTGGTGAGCAGCAACTCACAGAAGTACCCAACTGAATACAATGAGGCTACTAGTGCAAGGTGTTAGGGGTTCACCGTCTGGCCCTGAGGAAATGAATATTGCAGAAGACATTTGGTCACACTGTATAGTAAGACTTCATTTATAAATACAAGGTTACAAAATGTTTAACAGATGTTTTAATAAAGTGTGAATCAATTGTTGTAGGATCCAACAGGTTGCTTATATATACACATGATTTATAACTATCTAACACATCTTCTACTGATGTGCTTATAACTATCTATAACCCATACTATTACTATCTATAACTTGCATCTATTAACTGCTTATTATTGCTTTATAAACCATTTGTAAATGGAAATTTTGATACAGACCTCCTTTGTAAAATGCTGTGAGATCTACCAATGAAAGCTCCATATTATTAGTATATTATAAATAAGGCTGCAATTCTTTCACGGAGGTCGCGGAAGTCACAGATTCCATGACTTTCCGCAACCTCCATGATTTCCACAGCGGCTGGTGCAGCTGACTTCAGGGCCACCTGAGCAGCTAGCCCCAGGGCCAGCTGCACCGACTGCTGCTGGAATGACTCAGGGCCAGCTGCTCCAGCGGTGTCCAGGGCCAGCCGCACCGTCCACTGCTTGAGAGGCCCCGGGCAGCTGGCTCTGGGGATCATTCAAGCAGCGGCCGGTGCTGCTGGTCCCGGGAAGCATCTGTGCAGTGGTCCCGAGGGCTGCTGTGGGGCCAGCCATACCAGCTGCTGCTCAGGTGGCCCTGGGAAGCTGGTTCCGGGGACCACCCAAGCAGAGGTTTGGGGGTGCCCTGGGACTGCCCAAGCAGCAGCTGTCCCGGGGTGGCTGAAGCAGCAGCCCCAGGGGCGCCTGGAGACCATCCAGAGAGTGGTCCCTGGGAGCACCAGCTTGGGGCAGTCAATCCCCAACACTGGAGCAGGGCCCTCCCCAGCAGGGGTCCCCTGGAGAAGCGGGGTCCCAGAAGTAGAGATTTAATCAGGGGTATTTTTGGTAAAAAGTCATGGACAGGTCACACGCCATGAATTTTTATTTATTGCCCGTGACCTGTCCATGACTTTTTACCAAAAATATCCGTGACTAAATCTTAGCCTTAGTTATAAAGTGTGATCAAATATTTTTTCACCATTACCTTTTGTCCTAGAAGAAATTTTTCAAAAGTGACTGTGCATTGCTGGCCTACTGAAAGGAAAAAATAGTAAAAAAAGTCAGTTTTTATGAGATAGGCTGATAAATTGCATGTGCAAAACAGGTAGCTGCAGGAACAAAACAGGGAACTGCATGTCCAAGTATATGTTTATGCATGCAATCACATTTTGTTGACATATATTATGAAAATAAAGCCATAAAGTTGTTTACATGGCTTGCATTGCAACTCCAGAGAGTTTACCTACCTCTGAAACTGCTTCCAGAACTAGAGCTTTCGCTTTAAGAATCATGTCACATCAATAGACATTCATTTATCTGTCATTGTAATTTAGTGGCCCTTGTCCTGGATTTGCTATTCCATATATGATGAAGTTTTTGAACAAGGAGGTATTCCAATTTGTAACACTCAGAAAAATAATAATTATAAAAAAGTGGCATTTTAATACTTCTAGACATACTAGACATGGAGATTCCTATCCTAAGTAAATGCCAACTGTAATAAAATTATTGGGTGAAGTCAAGGTAAGTTTCATTTGGAAGTAAGAAACCAGAAATCATCTGCTAAAATTCTCTCCCAGTGAAGTGACTTTATTAAAATTAACTATTCTGATGTGCTTATAGAATGGAATTTGTGAAGTGTGGGTACAGCCAATAAGAAGCCAGATTTGTTTATACAATTTTATTATATACTGATTTATGATTAGCAGAATTTTTTTTTTCAAAGTGAGCCAAATCCTTAACTCTTACTCAGGCAAAACTCTCAGGATCTGGTACTCTGTAAATAAGTTTTAGTGTGACTGTACTAATTTCATTTTATACAACAGAAATGAATGATTATTTTCTGAAAATGGAAAAATAGAAGAGTTTGAAAGGGGAAAAAACACTGTTAAATCTTTTTTTTCAATCCTAGTAGGAATAAATATATGAATGCTACACTGAACTGTATTTAATGCAATACCATACATTAATTACCACACAAATATCTAAAGAATGAGGCACTAGATGGGCACTGGTCTACCTAAATCTTTTGCCAACAACTTTTGGGGCACTTAAAAGAACAAATTTATGCTAGGGTAGGTTGGCAGAGCACCACTGATGTCAGTGGTTCTCTGCACCAATTTAAATCTATTAACAGTAGCAGAGAGTTTGACCTAAAGGATTTCCCCATCTCAGTATTTTCAAAACTGCCACTGGCTTTCTTAAAATAATAAAATAAATATTTCTTAAAATATTTTTTAAAAGGGCTCCAGAGGTGACCCTGGCAATTATAGACCAGTAAACCTGATTTGAGTAACGGGCAAACTGGCTGAAACTACAGTAAAGAACAAAATTGTCAGACACATAGATGAACATAATTTGTTGCGGAATAGTCAACATGTTTTTTGTAAAGGAAATTCATGCCTCACCAATCTACTAGAATTCTTTGAGGGGGTCAACAAGCATGGGGACAAAGGAGATCCAGTGGATATAGTGTATTTCGATTTTCAGAAAGCCTTTGACAAGGTCCCTCACCAAAGGCTCTTAAGCAAAGTAAGCAGTCATGGGTAAGAGGGAAGGTCCTCTCATGGATTGGTAACTGGTTAAAAGATAGGAAACAAAGGGTAGGAATAAATGGTCAGTTTTCAGAATGGAGAGAGGTAAATAGTGGTGTCCCCCAGGAGTCTGTGCTGGGACCCGTCCTATTCAACATATTCATAAATGATCTGGGAAAAGAGGTAAAGAGTGAGGTGGCAAATTTTTCAGATGATACAAAACTACTCAAGATAATTAAGTCCCAGGCAAACTGCGAAGAGCTACAAAAGAATTTCTCAAAACTGGGTGACTAGGCAACAAAATGGCAGATGAAATTCAATCGTGATAAATGCAAAGTAATGCACATTGGAAAACATAATCCCAACTATACATATAAAATGATGGGGTCTAAATTAGCTATTACCACTCAAGAAAGATTTTGGAGTCATTGTGGATAGTTGTCTGAAAACATCCACTCAATGTGCAGTGGAAGTCAAAAAAGTGAACAGAATGTTGGGAATCATTAAGAAAGGGATAAATAATAAGACAGAAAATATCATATTGCCTCTATATAAATCCATGGTATGCCCACATCTTGAATACTGTGTGCAGATGTGGTCGCCCCATCTCAAAAAAGATATATTGGACTTGGGAAAAGTTCACAAAAGGGCAACAAAAATTATTAGGGGTATGGAACAGCTGCTCTATGAGGAGAGATTAATAAGACTAGGACTTTTCAGCTTGGAAAAGAAACGACTAAGGGGGGGATATGATAGAGCAGGGATCGCAACCTTTGGCATGCGGCTCACCCGGGTAAGCACCCTGGTGGGCTGGGCCGGTTTGTTTACCTGCCGTGTCCGCAGGTTCGGCCGATCACGGCTCCCACTGGCTGGAGTTCGCTGTCCCAAGCCAATAGGGGCTGCGGGAAGCTGCGCGGGCCGAGCGATGTGCTGGCCACCGCTTTCTGCCACCCCCAGTGGCGTGGAGTGGCGAACCACGGCCAGTGGGAGCCGTGATCGGCCGAA
>NW_020671524.1:0-6535 GCF_002925995.2 Terrapene triunguis | reverse complement strand
CTTTGGTTCTTGTGTGTTAGGGGTCTGGATTCTGAACAATAATAAAGCATTATAAAGTTGCTGCCTTTCAGGAAGAATATTGTATGTGTGTGTGAGAGAGCTAAATTTTCTGTGTGCATGTCCTTTAGGCTGCTTGTGTAAATAGAGGTGGAGCTGTCTTTGGAGGTTGTGAGCCTCTCCCCCAACCACCCCCATGGTTGTAGGCCAGTAGCTGTTGGTATAGGAAGTATGATAGTCAAGCGTCCACTCCCACTTCTTCCCAGAAGCTTTTGGATCCAAGGCATGATGTCCAGGTTCACCTTACATCCATCTACAGCGCATGTCAGACTTTTTCACTGCTGGATCAGATTGGGTCAGGACAATCTACCAGAAGACGCCGTGGAGAGGAAAGCAATTGGTGAGAAGTGATATGAATAGTGAATAATTAAATTAAAAAGGTCGGGGGGGGGGCGACTCTACCTTGATGTGAACCTTATGAGGCCGTTCCCAGCTGTGCAAAGAGGAGGGAGGAATGATTTGCCCCCACTTTGCTCTTACATTCCTTAGGTGTCAGAGGAGTTGTATGTTGGTTTTATTTGTGTCAAATCAACTTCCTGGGCCAGTTCCTTGAGTTAGAGCAGGGATGACTCTGTCCTCTACAGTGTAGTTCAACTGTATTTTCCAAAAATCGACGTGAGCGCCCAGTCAGTCAAATGAAGTTTCCTAATGCAAAGAGCATCGTGGTGGGACGGGAAGGGAGCCCCAATGAGTCAGGTCTTTTGTCTGAGGTGCCACTGTCAGTATTTAACCAGGACGTGGGAGCTGTCAGCTTTGCATATACTAGATTGACCCGAAGGAGTTCAAGCCAGGAAGCAGGGAGTGTGTGTGTGTGGAGCGCTGGGTTCAGGTGGGTAACCAGAGAATCTAGCAAAGGCTGTGAGGGTCTCTCTTTAATACATTGTCTGATACTTGACCAGAGATCACACACACTATGGAGCGATGGGCAACACGATGGAATGTTGTCTGGGAATTACATACATAAAACCTGACTTTACTCCAGGCCTGGTGACCCTTCCTATTCCTGCGCCAAGTGGGGCATTGTTTATGGATCTGCAGCCCTCTGCAGCCTATGGGATAAGTGGGAATCCACAGCTGGTTGCACAGTAATTTCAGGCAGTGTCCTCGGTCTTCAAGTTCAGGACTGGGTCTAGGCACCAGCAAAGCAAGCACGTGCTTGGGGCAGCACATTTCCAGGGGCGGCATTCCTCCGACGTCTTCAAAAATTCCAACATCAAGCCCCAGCTCTCCTTGGGCAACAAAGTGCCCAGCAACTGCCTGGATGTGGCGGGCAACGGCCCTCCGGGCTACTGCTACAAAGCCTGCCTGACCCCGGAGTCCGCCAGGAGCGACTTCATGTTCCTAAAACCCTACAGCCCCAGTCCCCCGAGGAACAATGAGAAAGCTGCCGGGAAGGAAGCCCCAAGCGGCCAATAACACCGTCAGTGCTGCCAGCCAGGTAACCCTGCACTCAGGGCCAGCGCTTCCATTTAGGCGACCTAGGCGGTTGCCTACGGCACCAGGATTTGGGGGGGCGGCATTTTGCCACCGTTGGCGGCAATTCTGCGGCGGGGGGGTCCTTCCGCTCTCCGGGTCTTCGGCGGCAATTCTGCGGCTGGTCCTTCACTTGCTCCGGGACCCACCGCCGAAGTGCCCCGAAGACCGGGAGCGTGGAAGGACCCCCCCACCACAGAATTGCCGCCGACGACCGGGAGTGCGGAAGGACCCCCGCCTAGGGCACCAAAAACCCTGGAGCCGCTCCTGCCTGCACTGCAGTACAGCCAGTGGGGCTCTGTGAGACACACCGGGAGACAGTGCCATGAAATACCCCTTCAAGGGTTAGCCCGGCTTTCCCCCTTCTTCTCTCCCTCCTCCGCCCCATTGGAAACGAATCTGAGCTGGGAGAAATCCTTTCATTCAGGCATAACTTTTTAAAGATAATGACCCGACCAGTAGCGTAGCTAGGGGGGGTAGCAGGGGGAGCGCCTGCTCCCCCGAGCCCAGAATTCCCCGGGTGGCGCCTTTTCCAGCGCCGCTCCGTCTTTGGGCAGCCCTGTGCATGCGCCGCTCTGTCTTTTGGCGGCATTTTGGTGCATGCGCAGGGCTGCCGAAATACCGCCGAAGGACATGCTCCTTTTTTCTCCACCGCTCCTCCTCGGCAGCAACCCTGGCTACGCCACGGCTCCTCCTCCAGCCAGGCTGCCGACGCGGCTAGGCTCCGCGTTCCCCTGACCCCCGCACTCAGCAGGGACTGCAGCGGCTCCCCTCTAGCTTGCAGCAGGGAGCAGGGGGGCTGGCTGAGGGAGAAGCCTGCCCAGGCTGCCTGCTGCCTGCATAGGAACAGTTTGAACTCAGCTGTTCCCTCCTTGGGATTAGGGGCCATTTCTGGCATCCTTGTTAATGTCACTCACAGTTGTTGGGGCTGGAGGAGGAGGGAGGAGAGAAACCGAGGTGACAGTGAGTTTTCCCTTTCCAAGCTATCATTAGCTTTGAGTTTAAAGTGTTTTTTGTGCAGCCCAAAGAGGTGAAAGTAAGCCAGTACTCAATGCTCCACTTATTGGCCGGTACGCTGCTGCACCTTTTTTGACCGGTACTCCGTACTGGCTTACTTTCACCTCTGGATTTTGGGTGTGGGAGGGGACTCCAGGTTGGGATAGGGGGTTGGCGTGAGGGTTGGAGTGTAGGAGGGGGTGCAGGGCCCCGGCGGCGATTACCGCGGCATGCCTTAGCCCCGGGACCCTGCTGTGCTGCCGACCAGAATTTTAACAGCCTGTTCACCGGTGCCCAAGGGATCTGCCAGGGCCCCCTTTTGACCGGGTTTTCTGGTAAAAATCGGATATCTGGCAACACTACTGGACATGTTAGCCGCCTTTCGACTCTGTGCGGGCAGGAAGGGACCAGCTGCTTCCAGCCACACCTGTGGGAGGGGGAGAAAGAGATGAACTCTGCAATGATACAGGCCAGGTCATCCCTTCCCCTCCCGCTCCTCCCCTGTGGCTGGAAGCAGCTCCTGTCCCTTCCTTCCCGCACAGTGACAAAAGGCTGCTGCTGGCCACATTCTGGTGTGAACCCTGGAAGAAATCGGGGCGGGGGGGATGTGACCCTGCGTGCCCCCTCCCCCATGTGGTGCCTCGGGAAGACACTGTGCCAGCTACCGGGAGAGGCGGGTCCGTCCCGGGGGCCCAGCCAGTCATGGAGGGCGGAAAACACTGGGCAGGGAGGGTCGGGAAGGCCAGTCACCGCCCCCCTCCCGCCCCATGTGAGAGAGGTGTACAGAAGTGTGTGCACATCACCTCTCCCTGTGTGTGTGTGTGTGTGTGTGTGTGTGTGTCACCCCTCCACGCATGAACCCTAAAGCCTTAAAGATAAGAAGGTAAATAAAAAGAAGCCAATTACGGGCAGTATTTCTTTTTAACAGGGTCTCAGGCAACTTGATGTTAATGTGAATGTTTGTACTGCATAGTTCTGACTGATTGCCATTGAACTCACTTGAATACAAGTAATTTTACCAGGTCTCCCGTATTCAGCATAGGGAAATGGTCACCCTAGTCAGTGTAGACACCGTGTTGCTTACGGCAACTGTTATTGGCTTTCAGGAGCCATCCCACAATGCCCCACATTGACACTACAATCAATACAAGCGCTCCTGATGACGACGTGCACCGCTGACACAAGGAGCAAAGTGTAGACATGCATAAACGATGTAATTACTGTGGCAGCTGTATGTCAACATAAGTTAGGAAGTCTTAATTTTGTAGTGTGGACATGGCCTAGTTTTCCCTAACATCACTATCGGCACATCTTTTACAGTAATCTTGTGACCTACTGGCGTAGGGTTAGTCCTAGGTCACCCACTCATGTCAAGTGTTCTTAAACCTATGGCCTACTCTGGCTGAACTAAAATCTTACAGGCCTCAGCCTGTCGGCCTTTCATTCCAGCCATGCTTTACTTATATACGTAATCCACACTTATAAATACTTGTCAGTTTTATACGACTATAATCCTACAATTTAAATCTATTTAGCATACATTGATTAGATAGGAAATAACATGAATTGACCATAACATCAAATAACACAATGATAAATGAGTAATAAAATACACTAATTGTCTACAACCACCAACACACACAGACCCACCCCCTCCCCACAGTCCCACTCTGGGATATGATAGTATTACAAACTTACACTTCAAAATAATCCTTTGTGAATCACCAACTTCATATACAACTAAAATATTTATCATTGAAGTAACATCCGTTGCCTTCATTATTTTTTTCTTCCCCATTCTTCACTTCTCTTTTAATCTTAGACTATCTGTTGTGGCTGCCAGTTACTTAATAAATAATACCACATTTTGCTTTGTTCTATTTCATTGTATATGGCACCTCTAAACACCAGGTAAGTGTTTAGAGGTGCCATATACACTCTTACAGACCCGCCACCCCTCAGGCCTAATTCCCATTCATCAATCTGGCAGGGTAAAGTGTAAATGAGAATCAAACCCGTTATCCAAGCCGTGTGACAAATTAGAAGCTGTCCATTTCTTTAAAGGTAACAAACTTCTATATGTTCAGTTTGCACCAATTTGCACATATGAAACCCTCTGAGATTTCTTAGACATTCTTATCTCCCCTGAGTGGTGCTAGTCTCCCAGTGAAATAATAACACTTCTCCAACATTGTTTATAAAATGAGTGAAGACGAGACACGTTTCTCCCTAATCAGAACAGAGGAGACATGTTTTTTTGTTTGTTTTCTTTTGTTGTAAGATCACAGCATTGAAGATTCAGCTGAATGAGAAAGGTAAATCTTTCAGGTGGAAATCATTAGGCTTAATGTAGCAAACCATGACATTTCATTTTATTTTGATTTATATTTTGATTACATTTTCTATGCTGGAAAAAAATTCTATTAGGAAAAAAACCTAGTAGGAAATATTACCGTTTCTTATCTGAAAGAAGTTAATTAAACCTATGTTACAACAATCTTATATGCCTAATTCAGTGTGGAGGAATTGATTAAATCATTATAGATTCATGGTATGAGTTGCTCAATGTTCTGATTTGGTGGATAATTTATCTTTGATTTATGTATTTGGATGCCTCATTCCCACCCCATCCTTTAGGCAGCTTTGAAAACTGTCACACTAAGTAAGAAAGGGTCTTTTTCCTATGAGCTCTGTGAACTCATCCTCAAGTTCTTCTTACTCTCTTCACATTTAAATGACTTTGGAAGAGCATGAAAATCCAACACTTTCATTAGCTCTTCCATGATGGGGATCTTATTTTTTTTCAATGCCAGTTCTCCCTTTTCCATCCTGGAATCCTTCTCCCCTCTAGCTGGGATGTAGCCAGGAACCCTTCCTGTTTAGCAATATGGGAATGGCTGAGAAAGGGGGAGTCTTAGTTCAGGGATAGGAAACGTTGCTCAATAGATAAGAGAGTATCTTATGATTTGGGAGATGTGGAATTCAGTGCCTCCCTCAGACACAAACTCCCTGTGTGATCTTGGGAAAGTCACTTTGTCTAAGCTGATCCCATCTGTAAAATTCAGATAATACCTCACACAGGTGCTGTGAGAATCCACCAGTATTTGTGAGGTTCTCTGATATGAGAGTGACAACGATCCCATGTATCAGAGGGGTAGCCATGTTAGTCTGGATCTGTAAAAAGCAACAAAGAGTCCTGTGGCACCTTATAGGCTAACAGATGTATTGGAGCATAAGCTTTCATGGGTGAATACCGACATGCGTCTGACGACGTGGATATTCACCACGAAAGTTTATGTTTCAATACATCTGTTAGTCTATAGGTACCACAGGACTCTCTGTTGCTTTTTAAAGGCCCCATGTAGTTCATGTGTACTTTGTAGAAACAGAGTAAGAGCTCTTTAAATAATGGCGAGCTCTCGCTAGTTGTGCTCACTGTGTTCTAAGATTTAGAAGGCACCAGAAAGCACTGAGAGGAGGTGTATATATAGAGCCAGGTGTTGCTTGTTTGTGAACAGGGCTGGCTCCAGGCCCTAGCCTGGCAAGCAGGTGCTTGGGGTGGCCGCTCCGGAGAGGGGCGGCAGGTCCAGCTGTTCGGCGGCAATTCGGCGGACGGTCCCTCACTCCCGCTCGGAGCGAAGGACCTTCCACCGAATTACCGCCGCAGATCGCGATCGCGGCTTTTTTTTTTGGCTGCTTGGGGCGGCCAAAACCCTGGAGCCGGCCCTGATTGTGAATATCGAGCAAAGACAATTATTTGGAAACCAGGTCTTTCCTCAAGTTTAATTTGTTATATAAAATACAATAGACATATCAACTTAGTTACCCTGGGAACCCATGTTCTCTGTCAATCTCACTAATTTTCTGTCTCCTTCCTTAGCTTTTCTGTCTCACAACCCTCCAGAACAGGGATCGGTTTGACGCTCCAGGTCAATGGGGGCTGCGGGAAGTGGCGCGGGCGAGGGATGCGCTGGCCGCCCTTCCTGCAGCCCCCATTGGCCTGGAGCAG
>NW_020671523.1:0-6677 GCF_002925995.2 Terrapene triunguis | reverse complement strand
CCTTCCTCCAGCTTTCGAAACAGACCAGAGTGCCTGAAGACGCGAGCGTCATGTACCTTTCCCAGCCATCCCACGTTGATGTTGGTGAAACGTCCCTTGTGATCCACCAGGTCTTGCAGCAGCATTGAAAACGCCTTGCGGTTTATGTACTCGGTGGCTTGGTGCTCCGATGACAAGATAGGGATATGGGTTCCGTCTATCGCCCCACCACAGTTTGGGAATCCCATTGCAGCAAAGCCATCCACTATGACCTGCACGTTTCCCAGAGTCACTACCCTTGATATCAGCGGGTCTTTGATTGCCCTGGCAACTTGGATCACAGCAGCCCCCACAGTAGATTTGCCCACTCCAAATTGATTCCCGACTGACCGGTAGCTGTCTGGCATTGCAAGCTTCCACAGGGCTATCGCCACTCGCTTCTCAACTGTGAGGGCTGCTCTCATTCTGGTATTCTGGCACTTCAGGGCAGGGGAAAGCAAGTCACTAAGTTCCATGAAAGTGCCCTTACGCATGCGAAAGTTTCGCAGCCACTGGGAATCGTCCCAGACCTGCAACACGATGCGGTCCCACCAGTCTGTGCTTGTTTCCCGGACCCAGAATCGGCTTTCCACGGCATGAACCTGCCCCAGTAACACCATGATTTGCACATTGCTGGGGCCCGTACCTTGTGAGAGGGCTGTGTCCATGTCAATTTCCTCATCACTCTCGTCACCGCACTGCAATCGCTGCAATCGCCTCCTCGCCTGGTTTTGCTTTGGCATGTTCTGGCTCTGCATATACTCCAGGACAATGCGCGTGGTGTTCATAGTGCTCATAATTGCCGCGGTGATCTGAGCGGGCTCCATGATCCCAGTGCATGATCCCAGTGCTGGGCTGAAAAAAGGCGTGAAACTAGTGTCTGACCGAGGGATGGAGGGGTGAGTGACAACATGGCGTACAGATACAGGGAATTAAAATCAGCAAAGGTGGCTGTGCATCAGGGAGAAACACAAACAACTGTCACACATAATGGCCCCCCCAAAGATTGAACTCAAAACCCTGGGTTTAGCAGGCCATTGATTTCACGGAGGGAGGGGGAAGCAAATGAATACAGAACAAATCTGGTCCATCTATTTTTTACATCTTAAGCTGGCAGCAGACGGTGCAGCATGACTGATAGCCATCAGCATCTTCTGGGTGCTTGGAAGAAAATGCTGTACTACGACTGCTAGCCATCATCGTCAAGACGGTTCAATAGGACTGCTGGGTCTCCAGGAGACAAAATGAAGAATCAGATGCCCAGAGTGGAAAGTTTGGTTCAGTATTTCTTAGAGGAATCTGCTGAAGAAGTTTCCCGGGTGCCTCTGATTGAACTCACTGAGGAATACGACGATTACGGATATCAATCGTAATACACCATCCACTGCCAAAAGGCAAGGAGCTGCTGCTGTGTAGCAATGCAGTACCACGTCTGCCGGCACCCAGATGACATATGGTGACGGTGAGCAGAGCGGGCTCCATGCTTGTTGTGGTATGTTGTCTGCACAGGTAACCCAGGTAAAAAGGGGCAAATCGATTGTCTGCCGTTGCTCTGACGGAGGGGGAGGGGCCTGACGACATGTACCCAGAACCCCCCGCGACACTGTTTTTGCATCATCAGGCATTGGGATCTCAACCCAGAATTCCAATGGGCGGCGGAGACTGCGGGAACTGTGGGATAGCTACCCACAGTGCAACGCTCCGGAAGTCGACGCTAGCCTCGGCACTGTGGACGCGGTCCGCCGACTTAATGCACTTAGAGCATTTTATGTGGGGACACACACAATCGACTGTATAAAACCGATATCTATAAAACCGGCTTCTATAAATTCGACCTAATTTCGTAGTGTAGACATACCCTAAGTGATAAGAATACACCTAAATTCTTAAAGTATAGGCCTTTACAGACAGGCCTGAATATCTATATCCTAACAGGTGCCTGGGGCTCTGCGATCCCATCCACAGTCCAAGTGCCCCAACCAGCCCTTGGTGCTTACCCTTGGAAGCGAAGCAGTAAAGAGAAAAGATGGCGAATACGGCAGATGTCAATGAAATTCTGGTTGCTTCATGCAGTCACTAGAGAGCAGCAAAGGATAATGAATGAGAAGGAAGCACCATTATAGCAGCATTAATGATCTGGAGGGTGGCATGGACTGCACCCTCAGCAAGTTTGCAGATGACACTAAACTGAGAGGAGTGGTAGATACGCTGGAGGGTAGGGATAGGATACAGAGGGATCTAGACAAATCAGAGGATTGGGCCAAAATAAATCTGATGAGGTTCAACAAAGACAAGTGCAGTCCTGCACTTACAACGGAAGAATCCCATGCATTGCTATAGACTAGGGACCAAGTGGCTAGGTAGCAGTTCTGCAGAAAAGGACCTAGGGGTTACAGTGGACAAGAAGCTGGATATGAGTCAACAGTGTGCTCTTGTTACCAAGAAGGCTAATGGAATTTTGGGCTGTATAAGTAGGGGCACTGCCAGCAGATCGAGTGACGTGATCGTTCCCCTCTATTCAACATTGGTGAGGCCTCATCTGGAGTACTGTGTCCAGTTCTGGGCCCCACACTACAAGAAGAATGTGAAAAAATTGGAAAGCATCCAGCGGAGGGCAACAAAAATGATTAGGGGTCTGGAGTACATGACTTATGAGGAGAGGCTGAGGGAACTGGGATTGTTTAGTCTCCAGAAGAGAAGAATGAGGGGGGATTTGATAGCTGCTTTCAACTACCTGAAAGGGGGTTCCAAAGAGGATGGATCTAGACTGTTCTCAGTGGTACCAGATGACAGAACAAGGAGTAATGGTCTCAAGTTGCAGTGGGGGAGGTTTAGGTTGGATATTAGGAAAAACTTTTTCACTAGGAGGGTGGTGAAGCACTGGAATGAGTTACCTAGGGAGGTGGTGGAATCTCCATCCTTAGAGGTTTTTAAGGTCAGGCTTGACAAAGCCCTGGCTGGGATGATTTAGTTGGGGATTGGTCTTGCTTTTAGCAGGGGGTTGGACTAGATGACCTCCTGAGGTCCCTTCCAATCCTGATATTCTATGATTCTATTCTATAACTGGATGGGAGGGGATGACTCATTGATCTCTTCTGGCCTTGGAAACTTTGTGACCATCTCATCTTCCCTCATGTATAACACAGGCCCTAGCACTAATCTCATTCTGGGGTGTATTAACAGGAGTTTTGTATGTAAGACACGGGAGGTAACTGTCCTGCTCTACTCGGCCCTGGTGAGGCCTCAGCTGGGGTAGTGTGTCCGGTTATTGGCACCACACTTTAGGAAAGATGTGGATAAATTGGAGAGAGTCCAGAGGAGAGTAACAAAAATGATCAAAGAGTTAGAAAACCTGATCTGTGAGGAAAGGTTAAAAAATTGGGCATGTTTAGTCTTGAGAAAAGAAGACTGAGGGGGACCTGATAACAGTCTTCCAATAAGTTAAGGGCTGTTCTAAAGAGGACAGGGATCCATTGTTCTCCATTTCCACTGAAGGTAAGAGAAGAAGCAATGGGCTTAATCTGCAGCAAGGGAGATTCAGGTTAGATATTAGAAAAAACTTTCTAATTCTCAGGGTAGTTGAGCTCTGGAACAGGCTTCCAAGGGAGGTTGTGGAATCCCCATCACTGGAGGTTTTTAAAACCAGGTTGGACAAACACCTGTCAGGGATGGTCGAGGTTTACTCTAGCTGACTCAAAGATTAAATTATTTATTCCAAGAGGAGTTGTGAAATATACATTTGATAAGTGAAGTTTCTTGTTCATAACTATTTCTGGTTCAGTAACTGACCAAGATGTTACTCTTCATGTATCTAGGTATTATACCGCACCCAGCACTGTTGTATCTGACTCCCAAGTACTTTTCGAGTTATTCTCATAGCACTTCTGGAAGTGGGAATATTATCATCATCATCATCCCTATTTTCCAAAGGGGAAACTGAGGCACAAAGCAATGAAGTGACTTACCCAAGGTCACGCTATGATTCGGTGATAGAGCTGAGAATTGAACCAAGCACCCATGTTCCCTAATCCAGTGCATCACTGGGATGCTCTCTGCAGGCCAGTCTTAGATATCGCACCCCATCAATATTTTGGGGACCACACTGTATTAAGTTTATGTATCGCTGTGGGCCAGGAATTGTACATAACTCCAGGGGGGAGGGTTACACCAGCTCCTCCAGGAACCAAAAATGGGGCAGGGGGGAGTAAAGCAAAGCAACTCACCATCTATGTCTACACTGCACCCTATGCCCGGGCTCTGACTCACGTCTGACCCCAAGGCCCCTTTCTGCATGCACACAGGTCAGTCTGACTCAGTGGAGCAAACACTCAGGGCCTGGGTCCTAGGATGCTGCTAGGGGGATGGGAAAGAGCCCGAGTCTTGCTGAGACTCTGGTCCAAGCCCTGTCATTGTGCAGTGTGGACGCGGGTCAAGCCGCAGACCCGAGTCAGAAGGTCTGCACAGTGCAGTATGAACATGTTAGCGAGGCTGTGAGACCCAGGTCCAGCATTGTAAACCCAGGCTTCCAATGCAGTGTGGACACTCAAGCACGGACTTGGAAACACCGAGTCCACAAGCCCGGGTTTACAATGCAGTGTAGACATCCCCCCCCCCCCGGAGACTGATCCACTCCAGAGAAGTTCCACCCCTCGGGGAGGCGGGGAGAGGGTGTTTGCAGACTGGGTCAGGCTGGCTTTTCCAGAAACAAGGAAACAAAGAAAGGACTTTTGTTCTGAAAGGATGAGTTTGAACTGACTCGGACCCATCGAATGGACAGGACCTTCTGGGCTGGCGGAAGATTGGAAAGACTCTGACCTGCTGGGGCCCTGTAAGACTGATGGGTGACAACTGCTATGCTCAGTGTGTTTACATCTGTTAATTGTCTTTATTATGGTTTCTCTGTGACACTTTTACCACAGTCCTGAGTCCCAGTCCCCCCTGCTCGACCCACTAGGCCACATTTGCCTCCAGGAACCAAAACAGAACCCGGGAACGCCATGGGCCAGTCCCCTGCTCTAGTCGCTAGCATGCAAAGCCCAGCCAGAGCCAAGGAGAGAACCTAGGACCCAGGACTAGATGGGAACAGATGGGCACGGACAGGGCATTACAGGCTGGAGGGTTCATACATTACTGGGCGGGCTATAGTACGTGAGGCTGTTTATGGCCACATACCTGTGAGTACAGACGATCATATGATTTTGTTATTCTTTGTGTGGATTTTCTATCTAGCTAAAGGCTCAGGTATCCATACTGGGCCTGCTTCAAAGTCCACTGGAGTCAGCTGGAAGCTGGGATATCCAAAGGCGCCGAAGGGAGCTAGGCAATCAGCTTCTACCAACGGAGTTTATCTGAAGACCATTGGAAAGACTCACTCCGGCTGGAGTTTTCAATGGAAGCTGGTTCCCCAGCTCTCTCTGAAAGAGCCTTTTCTCTGACTTCAGTGGGTTTGGAACAGGATAGTAGGTTGGAATTTTCAAAGAGGCCAAATCCCCTGGAACTGGGTGTCTCAACCACGTCTTCCAAAATCCCAGCCACAGGGTTAAATTTGCAAAAGCCTAGTAATATGGGCTGAAATTCTGTGCCCATTGAAGTCGAAGACAAAACACCCTTTGATTTCAATGGGACCAGGATATCACCGCTGGTATCCAAGTTCCACTATTCATAGCGGGAAGTGAGAATTAGGATCTCCGAATTCTATCTGGCCTTTGGGGAAATCTCAGTCCCAGGGCGGCATTCCGTCAGGGCTTAAGGCAATTAATCAATTACCTGGTATCTTAATCCTTCCCCAGAGTCTCTGTGCAATGCGGGGCAGGTAGCTGTGATTGGACTCCAGGTGCTGTAAATTGAATTTGTTGAGTTGCCTTCTCAGACACAGAAAGGCTGAAATAGGGACGTGACCCAGCACAGAGTCATAGGGTGAAAGCTGTTCAAAGGGGGTCAGTGCTGGTTAACATGAAGTGGGAAAACTGTTTGCTTCTTCGTTATGTTCCTGCAGTTTCTTGATAAAAATAGCACTTTCTTTCCAGGGAATTAACCAGCTGATGTCTTTCATCGTTTGCTTGAGTCCCAGGATGTCCTGAGGAGGGCCCGGTGTTGCCCAGGATGGACACAGCATGAGCATTAACCGTCAAGATGGATGGTCAGGTTTTTAAGCATTTCTTCTGTGGTAGAGAATTCAGCAGCTGGTGAATGGGGACAGATTCACAACACGCAGCATGGGACAAGCTTCCTCCATCTGCTGCCTGCTTCCACCTTTCAGCCTTCACCATGGAATCGCATTTGCCAACACAACACTGTTCAGTTAGAAAATGTCTGACCAGCTCTAGTCCAGACCTAGACAGAGAGGAAATGAAGAATTATGCGAATCACTGCGCTCCTGTTTGCGTTCAGGATTGTCTAGCAAAGAGAAATCTGCCATTATGACAAAATGAGGTCATATCTGGACAAGCAAAGATCCTGTTGGTCTGTCTGTCTGTCCAATAGCTGAATTCCGCGTAGATGTGACTAGGTTTACACTGGATGGCTCATGCAGGGTGAGGTCAGTGCAGCCACCTCTGGGGTGGGGCAAAGGGGCTGTTTATAGAGGGACCCCTCAGTCATTTTGAAAAAGCGAAGAAATTTGCAACATTGACGCAGGCGATCCCGAGGACTCCCCCACA
>NW_020671522.1:0-6665 GCF_002925995.2 Terrapene triunguis | reverse complement strand
GTGTGTTAGGGGTCTGGATTCTGAACAATAATAAAGTACTATAAAGTTGCTGCCTTTCAGGAAGAATATTGTATGTGTGTGTGTGAGAGAGCTAAATTTTCTGTGTGCATGTCCTTTAGGCTGCTTGTGTAAATAGAGATGGAGCTGTCTTTGGAGGTTGTGAGCCTCTCCCCCCACCACCCCCAGGGTTGTAGGCCAGTAGCTGTTGGTATAGGAAGTATGATAGTCAAGCATCCACTCCCACTTCTTCCCAGAAGCTTTTGGATCCAAGGCATGATGTCCAGGTTCACCTTACATCCATCTACAGTGCATGTCAGACTTTTTCACTGCTGGATCAGATTGGGTCAGGACAATCTACCAGAAGATGCCATGGAGAGGAAAGCAATTGGTGAGAAGTGATATGAATAGTGAATAATTAAATTAAAAAGGTCGGGGGGGGGGGGGCCGACTCTGCCTTGATGTGAACCTTATGGGGCCGTTCCCAGCTGTGCAAAGAGGAGGGAGGAATGATTTGCACCCACTTTGCTCTTATATTCCTTAGGTGTCAGAGGAGTTGTATGTTGGTTTTATTTGTGTCAAATCAACTTCCTGGGCCAGTCCCTTGAGTTAGAGCAGGAATGACTCTGTCCTCAAAGTGTAGTTCAACTGTATGTTCCAAAAATCGAGGTGAGCGTCCAGGCGGTCAAATGAAGTTTCCTAATGCAAAGAGCATCGTGGTGGGACGGGAGGGGAGCCCCAGTGAGTCAGGTCTTTTGTCTGAGGTGCCACTGTCAGTATGTAACCAGGACGTGGGAGCTGTCAGCTTTGCATGTACTGGATTGACCCGAAGGGGGTTAAGCCAGGAAGCAGGGAGTGTGTGGGGCCGGGGTAGGTGTGTGGAGCGCTGGGTTCAGGTGGGTAACCAGAGAATCTAGCAAAGGCTGTGAGGGTCTCTCTTTAATACATTGCCTGATACTTGACCAAAGATCACACACACTATGGAGCGATGGGCAACACGATGGAATATTGTCTGGGAATTATATACATCAAACCTGACTTTACTCCAGGCCTGGTGACCCTTCCTATTCCTGCGCCAAATGGGTTATTGCTTATGGATCTGCAGCCCTCTGCAGCCTATGGGATAAGAGGGAATCCGCAGCTTGTGGCACAGTAATTTCAGGCAGTGTCCTCGGTCTTCAAGTTCAGGACCGGCTCTAGGCACCAGCAAAGCAAGCACGTGCTTGGGGCAGCACATTTCCAGGGGCGGCATTCCGCCGATGTCTTCAAAAATTCCAACATCAAGCCCCAGCTCTCCGTGGGCAACAAAGTGCCCAGCAACTGCCTGGATGTGGCTGCGGCAGCCCTCCGGGCTACTGCTTCAAAGTCTGCCTGACCCCGGAGTCCGCCAAGAGCGACTTCATGTTCCTAAAACCCTGCAGCCCCAGTCCCCCGAGGAACAACGAGAAAGCTGCCGGGAAGGAAGCCCCAAGCGGCCAATAACACCATCAGTGCTGCCAGCCAGGTAACCCTGCACTCAGGGCCAGTGCTTCCATTTAGGTGACCTAGGTGGTTGCCTAGGGCACCAGGATTTGGGGGGGCGGCATTTTGCCGCCGTTGGCGGCAATTCGGCGGCGGGGGGTCCTTCCGCTCTCCGGGTCTTCGGCGGCAATTCTGCGGCGGGTCCTTCACTCACTCCGGGACCTACCGCCGAAGTGCCCCGAAGACCGGGAGCGTGGAAGGACCCCCCCACCACAGAATTGCCACCGCCGACCGGGAGCGCGGAAGGACCCCCGCCTAGGGCGCCAAAAACCCTGGCGCCTCTCCTGCCTGCACTGCAGTACAGCCAGTGGGGCTCTGTGAGACACACCGGGAGACAGTGCCATGAAATACCCCTTCAAGGGTTAGCCCGGCTTTCCCCCTTCTTCTCTCCCTCCCCCGCCCCCTTGGAAACGAATCTGAGCCGGGAGAAATCCTTTCGTTCAGGCACAACTTTTTAAAGATAATGACCCGACCAGTAGCGTAGCTGGGGGGGTAGCAGGGGGAGCGCCTGCTCCCCCGAGCCCAGAATTCCCCAGGTGGCGCCTTTTCCAGCGCCGCTCCGTCTTTGGGCAGCCCTGTGCATGCGCCGCTCTGTCTTTTGGTGGCATTTTGGTGCATGCGCAGGGCTGCCGAAATACCGCCGAAGGACATGCGCCTTTTTTCTCCACCGTTCCTGCTCGGCAGCAACCCTGGCTACGCCACTGCTCCTCGTCCAGCCAGGCTGCCGACGCGGCTAGGCTCCGCGTTCCCCGGACCCCCACACTCAGCAGGGGCTGCAGCGGCTCCCCTCTAGCTTGCAGCAGGGACCAGGGGGGCTGGCTGAGGGAGAAGCCTGCCCAGGCTGCCTGCTGCCTGCATAGGAACAGTTTGAACTCAGCTGTTCCTTCCTTGGGATTAGGGGCCATTTCTGGCATCCTTGTTAATGTCACTCACAGTTGTTGGGGCTGGAGGAGGAGGGAGGAGAGAAACCGAGGTGACAGTGAGTTTTCCCTTTCCAAGCTATCATTAGCTTTGAGTTTAAAGTGTTTTTTGTGCAGCCCAAAGAGGTGAAAGTAAGCCAGTACTCAATGCTCCACTTATTTGCCGGTACGCTGCTGCACCTTTTTTGACCGGTACTCCTTACTGGCTTACTTTCACCTCTGGATTTTGGGTGTGGGAGGGGACTCCAGGTTGGGATAGGGGGTTGGCGTGAGGGAGGGAGTGTAGGAGGGGGTGCAGGGCCCCGGCGGCGATTACCGCGGCATGCCTTAGCCCCGGGACCCTGCTGTGCTGCTGACCAGAATTTTAACAGCCTGTTCACCGGTGCCCAAGGGAGCTTCCAGGGCCCCCTTTTGACCGGGTGTTCTGGTAAAAATCGGATATCTGGCAACACTACTGGACATGTTAGCCGCCTTTCGACTCTGTGCGGGCAGGAAGGGACCAGCTGCTTCCAGCCACACCTGTGGGAGGGGGAGAAAGAGATGAACTCTGCAATGATACGGGCCAGGTCATCCCTTCCCCTCCCGCTCCTCCCCTGTGGCTGGAAGCAGCTCCTGTCCCTTCCTTCCCGCACAGTGACAAAAGGCTGCTGCTGGCCACATTCTGGTGTGAACCCTGGAAGAAATCGGGGCGGGGGGGATGTGACCCTGCGTGCCCCCTCCCCCATGTGGTGCCTCGGGAAGACACTGTGCCAGGTACCGGGAGAGGCGGGTCCGTCCCGGGGGCCCAGCCAGTCATGGAAGGCGGAAAACACTGGGCAGGGAGGGTCGGGAAGGCCAGTCACCGCCCCCCTCCCGCCCCATGTGAGAGAGGTGTACAGAAGTGTGTGCGCATCACCTCTCCCTGTGTGTGTGTGTGTGTGTGTGTGTGTGTATGTGTGTGTCACCCCTCCACGCATGAACCCTAAAGCCTTAAAGATAAGAAGGTAAATAAAAATAAGCCAATTACGGGCAGTATTTCTTTTTAACAGGGTCTCAGGCAACTTGATGTTAATGTGAATGTTTGTACTGCATAGTTCTGACTGATTGCCATTGAACTCACTTGAATACAAGTAATTTTACCAGGTCTCCCGTATTCAGCATAGGGAAATGGTCACCCTAGTCAGTGTAGACACCGTGTTGCTTACGGCAACTGTTATTGGCTTTCAGGAGCCATCCCACAATGCCCCACATTGACACTACAATCAATACAAGCGCTCCTGATGACGACGTGCACCACTGACACAAGGAGCAAAGTGTAGACATGCATAAACAATGTAATTACTGTGGCAGCTGTATGTCAACATAAGTTAGGAAGTCTTAATTTTGTAGTGTGGACATGGCCTAGTTTTCCCTAACATCACTATCGGCACATCTTTTACAGTAATCTTGTGACCTACTGGCGTAGGGTTAGTCCTAGGTCACCCACTCATGTCAAGTGTTCTTAAACCTATGGCCTACTCTGGCTGAACTAAAATCTTACAGGCCTCACTCAGCCTGTCGGCCTTTCATTCCAGCCATGCTTTACTTATATACGTAATCCACACTTATAAATACTTGTCAGTTTTATACGACTATAATCCTACAATTTAAATCTATTTAGCATACATTGATTAGATAGGAAATAACATGAATTGACCATAACATCAAATAACACAATGATAAATGAGTAATAAAATACACTAATTGTCTACAGCCACCAACACACACAGACCCACCCCCTCCCCACAGTCCCACTCTGGGATATGATAGTATTACAAACTTACACTTCAAAATAATCCTTTGTGAATCACCAACTTCATATACAACTCAAATATTTATCATTGAAGTAACATCCATTGCCTTCATTATTTTTTTCTTCCCCATTCTTCACTTCTCTTTTAATCTTAGACTATCTGTTGTGGCTGCCAGTTACTTAATAAATAATACCACATTTTGCTTTGTTCTATTTCATTGTATATGGCACCTCTAAACACCAGGTAAGTGTTTAGAGGTGCCATATACACTCTTACAGACCCGCCACCCCTCAGGCCTAATTCCCATTCATCAATCTGGCAGGGTAAAGTGTAAATGAGAATCAAACCCGTTATCCAAGCCGTGTGACAAATTAGAAGCTGTCCATTTCTTTAAAGGTAACAAACTTCTATATGTTCAGTTTGCACCAATTTGCACATATGAAACCCTCTGAGATTTCTTAGACATTCTTATTCTCCCCTGAGTGGTGCTAGTCTCCCAGTGAAATAATAACACTTCTCCAACATTGTTTATAAAATGAGTGAAGACGAGACACGTTTCTCCCTAATCAGAACAGAGGAGACATGTTTTTTTGTTTGTTTTCTTTTGTTGTAAGATCACAGCATTGAAGATTCAGCTGAATGAGAAAGGTAAATCTTTCAGGTGGAAATCATTAGGCTTAATGTAGCAAACCATGACATTTCATTTTATTTTGATTTATATTTTGATTACATTTTCTATGCTGGAAAAAAATTCTATTAGGAAAAAAACCTAGTAGGAAATATTACCGTTTCTTATCTGAAAGAAGTTAATTAAACCTATATTACAACAATCTTATATGCCTAATTCAGTGTGGAGGAATTGATTAAATCATTATAGATTCATGGTATGAGTTGCTCAGTGTTCTGAGTTGGTGGATAATTTATCTTTGATTTATGTATTTGGATGCCTCATTCCCACCCCATCCTTTAGGCAGCTTTGAAAACTGTCACACTAAGTAAGAAAGGGTCTTTTTCCTATGAGCTCTGTGAACTCATCCTCAAGTTCTTCTTACTCTCTTCACATTTAAATGACTTTGGAAGAGCATGAAAATCCAACACTTTCATTAGCTCTTCCATGATGGGGATCTTAATTTTTTTCAATGCCAGCTCTCCCTTTTCCATCCTGGAATCCTTCTCCCCTCTAGCTGGGATGTAGCCAGGAACCCTTCCTGTTTAGCAATATGGGAATGGCTGAGAAAGGGGGAGTCTTAGTTCAGGGATAGGAAACGTTGCTCAATAGATAAAAGAGTATCTTATGATTTGGGAGATGTGGAATTCAGTGCCTCCCTCAGACACAAACTCCCTGTGTGATCTTGGGAAAGTCACTTCGTCTAAGCTGATCCCATCTGTAAAATTCAGATAATACCTCACACAGGTGCTGTGAGAATCCACCAGTATTTGCGAGGTTCTCTGATATGAGAGTGACAACGATCCCATGTATCAGAGGGGTAGCCATGTTAGTCTGGATCTGTAAAAAGCAACAAAGAGTCCTGTGGCACCTTATAGACTAACAGATGTATTGGAGCATAAGCTTTCGTGGGTGAATACCGACATGCGTCTGACGACGTGGATATTCACCCACGAAAGTTTATGTTTCAATACATCTGTTAGTCTATAGGTACCACAGGACTCTCTGTTGCTTTTTAAAGGCCCCATGTAGTTCATGTGTACTTTGTAGAAACAGAGTAAGAGCTCTTTAAATAGCTGGTGAGCTCTCGCTAGTTGTGCTCACTGTGTTCTAAGATTTAGAAGGCACCAGAAAGCACTGAGAGGAGCTGTATGTATAGAGCCAGGTGTTGCTTGTTTGTGAACAGGGCTGGCTCCAGGCACTAGCCTGGCAAGCAGGTGCTTGGGGCGGCCGCTCCGGAGAGGGGCGGCACGTCCAGCTATTCGGCGGCAATTCGGCGGACGGTCCCTCACTCCCGCTCGGAGCGAAGGACCTCCCGCCGAATTACCGCCGCAGATCGCAATCGCGGCTTTTTTTTTTTGGCTGTTTGGGGTGGCCAAAACCCTGGAGCCGGCCCTGATTGTGAATATCGAGCAAAGACAATTATTTGGAAACCAGGTCTTTCCTCAAGTTTAATTTGTTATATAAAATACAATAGACATATCAACTTAGTTACCCTGGGAACCCATGTTCTCTGTCAATCTCACTAATTTTCTGTCTCCTTCCTTAGCTTTTCTGTCTCACAACCCTCCAGAACAGGGATCGGTTTGACGCTCCAGGCCAATGGGGGCTGCGGGAAGTGGCGCGGGCGAGGGATGCGCTGGCCGCCCTTCCTGCAGCCCCCATTGGCCTGGAGCAGTGAATTGCAGCCAGTGGGAGCTGTGACTGGCCCAACCTGCAAACGCGGCAGGTAAACAAACCAGCCCGGCCCACCAGGCTGCTTACCCTGGCGAGTCGCGTGCCAAAGGT
>NW_020671521.1:0-3903 GCF_002925995.2 Terrapene triunguis | reverse complement strand
GCCTACACTGAGGAGCGGGGCCCTGCACCCCTGTGGAAGATGAGGGGTCCCTGTGCTGAGGACCCAGTGCCCCACCCTCTGGGGTTCATGTCTCTGTGCTGAAGAACTAGGCCCCTGGCTGCTTGTGAGGATCATTCGCTGCAGTCATGTCACTGTCCCTGTTATTTGCAGCACAGCTGCTGGGAAGTTGCTGTGAAACCTGAATCTCGCTGATGTCACGTTTGGGGAACAGGAGGAAAATGTCCAGGCCCCAGTTAGAGAAACGTGGTTTTCACGGTGACCAGGGGCGGCTCCAGGCACCAGCACACCAAGCGTGTGCCTGGGGCGGCAAGCCGCAGGGGGCGGCCTGCCGGTCGCTGTGGGAGCGGCAGTCAGGGAGCCTTCGGCGGCGTTCCTGCGGGAGGTCCGCCGGTCCCGCGGCTTCGGCGGCAATTTGGCAGCGGGTACGCTGAAGCCGCGGGACCGGCAGACCTCCCGCAGGCGCGCCGCCGAAAGCCACCTGACTGCCGTGCTTGGAGCAGCAAAATATATAGAGCCGCCCCTGACGGTGACCAGTACAGCGGCCTGAGCAGCCTGGGGAGTGGGGCTGCGTTCTGAGCAGGAGTCTCACATGTCCAAGGCTCCTTGCAGGATACTGAGTGACAACACACAGCCCACTAGACAGCACAACAGCAGCTGCGACGCGGGTCACCACCCGCTTACGGCTCCTCTCCAGCCTTTCTGTTTCTCCTCTACATTTGTCCACAACACCGCTTGATGAGACGCCTCAGTGCAAGAGGGTACCTCTGTCCATGCCCTGTTTGACCAAGACCATGCATGGAGTTGAGACTCTAGATTCACCTTTTGCCTGATTAATCATGTCTCTTCACAGGTGGTAGCAATTTCAATGACTTGTCCCTTCTTTGCTCATTTCAGAGCTTCCTTTATGAGCTGCTGTGTCCTGAGTGGTTATATCTCTCCTCCCTTGGGATTAAATACACTCGGGCCATGTGGAGGAAGTTGGAGACCCAGATGCCCTCACTGAAACATGAGCAGGCAAGAACTCAAAGGCCCAAATGATGCAGCACTAACCATTGGAAGAAATTACCAAGGGAAGTGGTGGAGTCTCCGTCTCTTGAAGTCTTTGAGTCTACTCTGGATGTTTTTCTGGGAGATGCTTTAGCCAAACGCAAGTTATTAGGCTCAATACAGGGGTAAAAGAGTGATATGGCAGAGTCAGGCTACATGATCTAATGGTCCTTTCTGGCCTTAAAAATCTATGAATCTATCAATCTAAAGCATGACTTGAAGGGGGCACAGGAAGCCAAGAGGATGTAGGGTGTTCAGAACAGGCCTAAAATGTCAGCCTGAGAACCAGATCCTACAGACCTTATTCTGGCCCAGAACCAACTGGCTTCAGTGGGAAATTTTGTCCTATAAGCTCTTCAGGATTTGGCCCCGAGTCTTGTTATATCTCCCGTTGCATGAAATAAACAAATGCCTTTCCCTGCTGTCATGTCTAGTTTGTACCATTCCCCCGCCCCCCCTCACCTCCGGGCCTGCCAACCATCCCTGCCAGACAGGCAGAGACTGCAGCTCTCTGAGATAGGAGCTAGAGGAGACATAAATTAGAAGTCCCTGTTGTTCCTCTATCAAGAACCACCCAAAGTGCTTTAAAGTGAGTACATGGGACTCACGCCATCTACCACCAGCTCCTTAGAAAGGCTGTGAGGGGTAACTTATTGGGCAGAATACAGTTCCCCAGCCTGGAATGAAAGCAATGCTACTCTCAGGAAAACAGATGGGATCACTGGTGACCAGGTGAGCTCATGGTTTCTGCTCCACATCTCACCTGAGACATGACTGTGGAGCAGCACTGCATTCCCTCGTATGACATGGCGATTCGGCTGCAGTGCTGACTGCAGGCTTGTGTATCTGGGAAGGATTTTCAACATACTTACTTATATTACTATTATTGGCCAGGCAGGGGATGGGGCAGTGACCTCCCAGAGTAAGTCTACACTGCAGCTGGGACCAAGCCTCCCAAGTCAAATAAAAACAACAAGGAGTCTGGTGGCACCTTAAAGACTAACAGATTTATTTGGGCATAAGCTTTCGTGAGTAAAAACCTCACTTCTTCGGATGCATAGAGTGAAAGTTACAGATGCAGGCATTATATACTGACACATGGAGAGCAGGGAGTTACTTCGCAAGTGGAGAACCAGTGTTGACAGGGCCAATTCAATCAGGGTGGATGTAGTCCACTCCCAATAACAGATGAGGAGGTGTCAATTCCAGGAGAGGAAAAGCTGCTTTTGTAATGAGCCAGCCACTCCCAGTCCCTATTCAAGCCCAGATTAATGGTGTTGAATTTGCAAATGAATTGTAGTTCTGCTGTTTCTCTTTGCAGTCTGTTTCTGAAGTTTTTTTGTTCAATTAGTGACTTTTAAATCTGTAATAGAATGACCAGGGAGATTGAAGTGTTCACTTACTGGCTTATGTATGTTACCATTCCTGATGTCCGATTTGTGTCCATTTATTCTTTTGCAGAGGGACTGTCCGGTTTGGCCAATGTACATGGCAGAGGGGCATTGCTGGCACACTACAATGCATTGGTGTTCTTCCTGAAAACACCATCCTGGCCACCATGGATGTGGAAGCACTTTACACCAATATTCCACATGAGGATGGACTACAAGCTGTCAGGAACAGTATCCCTGATGAGGCCACAGCAAGCCTAGTGGCTGAGCTTTGTGACTTTGTCCTCACCCACAACCACTTCAGATTTGGGGACAACTTATACCTTCAAATCAGTGGCACTGCTATGGGTACCCGCATGGCCCCACAGTATGCCAACATTTTTATGGCTGACTTAGAACAACGGTTCCTCAGCTCTCGTCCCCTAGTGCCCCTCCTCTACTTGCGCTACATTGATGACATCTTCATCATATGGACCCACGGAAAGGAGGCCCTTGAAGAATTCCACCTGGACTTCAACAATTTCCACCCCACCATCAACCTCAGCCTGGACCAGTCCACACAAGAGATCCACTTCCTGGACACTACAGTGCAAATAAGTGATGGCCACATAAACACCACCCTATACCGGAAACCTACTGACCGCTATACGTACCTACATGCCTCCAGCTTCCATCCAAGACACATCACACGATCCATTGTCTACAGCCAAGCCCTAAGATACAACCGAATTTGCTCCAACCTCTCAGACAGAGACAAACACCTACAAGATCTTTATCAAGCATTCGTAAAACTACAATACCCACCTGGGGAAGTGAGGAAACAGATTGACAGAGCAAGACGGGTACCCAGAAATCACCTACTACAGGACAGGCCCAACAAGGACAATAACAGAACACCACTGGCCATCACATACAGCCCCCAGCTAAAACCTCTCCAGCGCATTATCCACGATCTACAACCTATCCTGGAAAATGATCCCTCACTCTCACAGACCTTGGGAGGCAGGCCAGTCCTCGCTTACAGACAACCCCCCAACCTGAAGCAAATACTCACCAGCAACTACACACCACACCACAGAAACACCAACCCAGGAACCAATCCCTGTAGCAAACCTCGTTGCCTACTCTGTCCCCATATCTACTCTGGCGACACCATCAGAGGACCCAACCACATCAGCCACACCATCAAGGGCTCATTCACCTGCACATCCACTAATGTTATATATGCCATCATGTGCCAGCAATGCCCCTCTGCCATGTACATTGGCCAAACCGGACAGTCCCTCCGCAAAAGAATAAATGGACACAAATCGGACATCAGGAAAGGTAACATACATAAGCCAGTAAGTGAACACTTCAATCTCCCTGGTCATTCTATTACAGATTTAAAAGTCACTATCATTGAACAAAAAAACTTCAGAAACAGACTTCAAAGAGAAACAGC
>NW_020671520.1:0-5032 GCF_002925995.2 Terrapene triunguis | reverse complement strand
AGAGCATAAGCTTTCGTGGGCTACAACCCACTTCTTCGGATGCATATAGAGTGAAACATATATTGAGGAGATATATATACACACATACAGAGAGCATGAACAGGTGGGAGTTGTCTTACCAACTCTGGGAGGCCAATTAAGTAAGACAAAAAAAACTTTTGAAGTGATAATCAAGATAGCCAAGTACAGACAGTACTTGCTTCTTATCAAACTGTCTGTACTTGGCTATCTTGATTATCACTTCAAAGGGTGCCACAAGTACTCCTGTTCTTTTTAAGAGAGAAAGAGAGTATCTGAGGGGGCCGGGTTAAGCACTGAGAAGGGTTGGGGAGAGAGAGACAATGAGTCTGAGAATGGGACGGCAGGGGGAGCCTAAGGGCAATGTGTGTGTGGGGGAACAAAGCGATGCAACCTGAGGAGGGCTGTGCGGGAGAGAGAGAGAGACAGAGCGAGCCGGTGGGGATTGGATGGAGAGGGGGAACCAGGACCGGGGCCATACCTTTCAGCCTGCCAGTGTGTGACAAAGACTCAAAATGAGGAACACCAATTATTCATGCAGGAGACTTTAAATGCCATGAGGTCTTTCCCGTAGGGTAAATGACTCAATAACTTCAGGTTCATGATTATTTCGGATGTAAATAGTTTCCAACGATAAAAGTGAGAGGACACGAAACATATGGAATTGGGAGTAAAATGAATGACCACTCAAAATAAGGGGCATTTGAGAGGTATGTTGTGGAGGAGGGGGATGAAGAGTGAGAAGACCTCAAAGTGGAGTTGGGAGAGAACTTAGGAGTGGAGTTTGGGGTAGCATCTGTACGTGGTGATTCTCTCCAGGAGAGACAGCAGAGCATGTGAGTGAGAGTTTTGAGGTGGGAGGCCAGAAAGAGCATGTGTGTGTGATTTTGGAAGGGAAGGCATGATGTGTGTGAGGACACAAAAGTGTGGAGAGTACAGAGTTTGAGAATAAGGAAGAATGGAATGGTAGAAGAGGAGTGCAAAGAGACTGAAAATATAGAGGAAAGAAGGAGTAAACACAACATAGGAAAGAAAGAGACAGATGGAGAAGAAGAAAGGAAACAACTTCCACACAATATAGAAAAGAATACTGAGGAAAAGATAAAAAATACACATTAGAAGAAAGAGGATTTGTTTGTCATCACAAAGGAAGTCTGTTGCAGAGACAGGATAGAGACCAATTCTCCTAGGTTGCACGACCATTCTTTCTCTTTTGACAGCCCTCTGCCTCATTCACTACACAAATTCATTACACAGAAATTCCATCATGTATCTGTGCATCTTACAGTACAGAGGCTTCCTGACTTACGCAAGCGTTCCATTCCGGAATGCCTTGCATAACTCGAATTTTGCGTAAGTCGGAAACGTATACCCGACCATTACGCAAAAACAAACCAACCAACGAAACAAAAAAACTATTTCTAGCTTACGGAACTTTTTCTGTAAGTGCGGATTTGCATAAGTCGGGGTTTGCGTAACCTGGGGGGTGTCTGTATTTTACAGAGGTGGGTATGCAGAAGAAGCCCTATTGTAAAAACAACATAGTCAAATACATAGATTTGGCGCAACCCCGGGGTAATCCATAATTTTTTTGTCAAGGACCAAATTTCTTGGTCCAGGTATAGTCAAGGTCCAGACTCCAGAGAAAATAACAATGATAATAAGTAAATAAAAAGATTTCACAGATTATTCAAAAGTGTCTGGCGGCCCAGATTTGGCCCACCATCCGCCTATTGACTGCCCCTGGCCTAGCCTTTTTGAAAGGTAGTGTGACTAAGTAGCTGTCATGGAGTCACAGGGTCTGGTCTATGCCCCAGCCTGTAATCAATTTCCTCTGTGCCGGGCCACAAGTACCCACAGTTTCATGCCCATGCAGGGGCACTGAAACAATTTTTATAGTGGAGGTGCTGAAAGCGGAAACCATTTATTTGGTTATTACTACTTCAAGCCAGGGGGTGCTGCTGCACCTCCAGCACCCCTGCGCCCATGGCCTCCAAGACTGGGCCTTCAGCACCACCAGCCCGTCTTTCTCTGTGGCTCCCTGCAGTATATATACCCAAGCCAGACTTCTGCAGGGGGCTTGTGCTATAGCCCTTAAGGGTGTGATGCTCTCAGTGAGTATTTACACCAACAATTTTTTAAAACAAAGTAACCAGTTTTTAGTCACCTGGCACACAGCATCTGAAAGTCCTTAGGTTAGAACAGAGAAATGAAGGCTAAAGTATAGTCCATTCTGGTTAGCCCAGAGCACCAGCATAGCTACAGTGAACCCCATGTTCAGACTCTGTGACCCCCTCACAGTCTGACCTCCTTGGTCAGTTTCCAGGTGAAAGGCCCAACTCCTTCCAGAAGGCCCCACCTTACACCTCCCAGTCCTCCCTAACCTCCCTTTTTTGTCCTGTGACTACAGAGGTGCTAACTGTTCACTTCACCTTGAATCATCTCTTACACTATGTGTTAACTACTTATGCTAAACAATCTGTTCACTTTTTATTTAGCTGTGACTCTCGGAGGACCTTTCACAGACCTGAATAAAAGCTCTGTGTAAATTTGAAACCTTGTCTCTTTCACCAACAGAAGTTGGTCCAACAAAAGATACTACCTCACCCACCTTGTTTCGCTAATAAGAAGTAAGAGCTTACCTAGGCTACTAAATTAGGCTATGTCTACACTACAAGCTATGTCAGTATAATTTATGTGAATTCACCCCCCACTCCCAGCGACATAAGTTACACCGACATAAGTGCCTGTATAGACAGCGTTATGTCAGCCTGCCGACACAGCTTCTGCCGCGCACAGCGGCTGGAGTAGTCAGGGGCGGCTCTATGTATTTTGCCGCCCCCAGCACGGCAGTCAGGCAGCCTTCGGCGGCACGCCTGCGAGAGGTCCGCTGGTGACGCGGATTCGGCGGCATGCCTGCGGGAGGTCTGCCTGTCCCGCGCCTTCGGCGTACCCGCCGCCGAATTGCCGCCGAAGCCGCGGGACCTCCCGCAGGCATGCCGCTGAAAGCCGCCTGACTGCCCCCTTCACGGTGATCGGCAAGCCGCCCCCCGCAGCTTGCTGCCCCAGGCACGCGCTTGGTGCGCTGGTGCCTGGAGCCACCCCTGGGAGTAGTTAAGCTGAGGGGAGAGCTCTCTCCTAACCCTAACCCTCAATGCAAATAACTGCCATTTTGCCTGTCTGCTCCGTATAAGTTTTGCAGAGGAGCTAGTGCTGAAGTTCAAGATTGCAGCCAAGGAGACTGCACCAGGACCACGCTGGGCTGGTGATCTGTAAGTGGGTCACCAGCATTATTTTATTGTTTATTTCCCAAATCAATAATATTTCATATTTTGATACTGTCTGGGGGCTTTTTGTGTAGATTGTGAGAAAATGCAAAATGTGGCTTTAAACAGAAATGCAGCTGCAACTTTAACTTTAAATCTTTCCATAATTTATACTGATTAAACTCATGGGGAGGGGCAGCTGTATTATTCACTGGTCACCTCAGGTGCCACTCTCGAAGAGAAGTGATGCGTTACTGATATTCTTTCTCAAGAGCTCTCACTTGAGAAGTCCCACAAGACAGAAGGGAATGGCAAAGGGCCTGCAGACACCACCCAGAAGCTTCTCGGGGGTGGTGGAACTCTGCTTCGTGAAGACATTATAAAAAGTTGTTCAAACTTACTTGTTAAATGCCCTGCCCGTCAGACTTCTCACACAACAGGTAGTTTTAAAGCTGCTTTTTGAATTCCACCATTAGACTCTGGATTTGGGGGTGATTATGAAATGAGCTTATAAATTATTGCCATAAATATTCAGGTAGAACTCCCAAGTTCTGCAAATTGAGGCCCCTGATATTCAGACCTGAACAGTTACATTCCAGATTGGGCAGGGGAGAGACAACAGGCTTCCTGCCCTGGAGCCTAGACATGAATGTGACAGAGGGCTGTGGCTGCCAGGGAAGAGCAGAGCCCAGAGGTGACACTTTTTCGGAGGCACACCCACATTTCTGGCCTTAAAGTTGGGAGCCCACATATGCTTATCTGCCAGTCCTGCACTGTCCCAGGTTTCTTTTGGCACATGCCAATTTCAGGTCCTCTCTCCATCCTGCTTTGAGGAGGTTGGCAAAGGGCACCAAATCCCTACCAGCAACAGTGCTGGGAGGCTCCTGGGGAAATTGCTGCTTTCTGTGGTTTTCAAAAAAGTAGTCCCTGGTTTTTATTTATTTATTTAGTTGTTTCCCGGAGCTCAGATTAACCCACACCCGCCTTCCTCCCCCCGAAAAATAATCCTCGGAATTCCCGAAAGTGCCGGTCCTGAGCGCTTGCGGCGGGGGGACCCCCTGCCGCTGGGTCCCGAGGCTGGGCTCAGAGTCAAGCACCTTGCAAAGTTGGAGCTGATCTTCCCGGAGGTGGCACGGGCAGCAGGGCGCTGCCCAGGGGCCGCGGCTGCCAAGCCCGAGGCAGGGCCGTGCCAGGGGCCCTAGCGGGGCAGGCGGCGGCGCCCCGCGTCCTGGGCTGGGCATGGAGGGGCGGAGAGGGCAGAGCCCCGGGTCCTGCAGCGCTCAGCTCGGCCAGACTCAGCCCCCTGCTCCTGCTGCTGCTTGATCTGAATGTGCTGAGGCTGGAGCTGCCCCCAGAGCTGCTGTGATGGCGGCCGCGCGGGCTCCGCACCGGGACTCGCCCTGCCCGCAGCAGCGCCCTCGCTGAAGGCGGCGCGGCCCGCGCCCCGGCGAAGGGGGGCTGCAGCAGCCCGGCGAGCCGCCCACCCGCGCCGCGGGCATCGCCCCCACTCGCGTCCCTCCAGTCCCCGCAGGGCGGAAAGGCGGCGGCGGCGGCGGCATTGTGAAGCGCGCAGCGGATCGCAGGCCCGGGAGCAGCGGGGCTCGCTCCCTCCCGCCCGAGCCCGATGAGCCAGCCGGACAGCAGCGCCCCGGAGCCGGCGGCGGCGCCGGGAGAGCAGGTAAGGGCGGCCGGCCCCGGCGCGCCTCGGGGGACGCCCGCCCGCCCGACGCGGGCAGCCGCGGGGCTCG
>NW_020671519.1:0-5554 GCF_002925995.2 Terrapene triunguis | reverse complement strand
AGTGAGGTTTTTACCCACGAAAGCTTATGCCCAAATAAATCTGTTAGTCTTTAAGGTGCCACCAGACTCCTTGTTGTTTTTGTAGATACAGACTAACACGGCTACACCCTGATACATGTTACTCTGGTGAATTTTTTATTGTGTGCTGTTATGGTACATTTTAAGTAAAAGTGTGTTGGTTTTATTTTGCTGCATAAGATCCATTTATTGATATTTTTGGTCCTGGAGGCAACCGAAGTACAAACACAGATGTATTCAGTGCCTGTCCAGGTGGAGGCACCACCAACTATAAATATTCCTATCAGTAAAAGAACGACTGCAGGATTCCACCTAATTTCCCATCTCAGCTGGGACCCCCAGGATCTCCATTATCCTTAATGACGTCAGGTGCCCAGGCAACAGGAGAGAGTTGCCTGCTCTCAAGTGACCCAGGAAGGAAAGGGGGAGGTTACAAATAATACAAAATAAAATTCATAATTTGATACCGACGTATCCCACTGTCACAATAGCACCTACCTGCCTCCCGCACATGGCACCAAAATGAAGTGTCAATTCCAGTAGATTGTGCAGCTCTGTGACTTTCCCTCTCCTTTCCGAGGGCTTGTCTACACTAGAGCTTACTTTGGTATAACTTACATCTCTCAGGGGTGGGAATAATCCACATCCCCAAGCCACATAATTCACATCAATTTGAGCACCAGTGTGGACAGCGCTATGTCGGTGGGAGAGCATCTCTCATCGCCATGGTTACTACCTCTCACGGAGATGGAGTTATGCGGATGGGAGAGCTGTCTCCCCTCGGCTTAGAGTCTCTTCCCCAGACGCGTTACAGCAGCGCAGCTACAATGGTGCAGCTGTGTCGATGTAGCCCTTCTAGTGCAGACTAGACTGTGCAGCAGTGACATCATTAGCAATGTTGACATTTAAATTACTGTCATTGGGCATCTCGTTTAACCCCTTATGGAGATGCCTGGGGCACTTCAGACCTTTCTGGGCTATTGTTTCTGCAGACTCAGGTAAACCTCACTGGAGTGGTTACACTTGCGTCACATTTTATTCTTCACAACCACGAGGGCTAGAGCCTTAATCTGAAATGAAAGCTGAGATTCTGGAGAACAAGATGGCAGCTAAAAAGAAAAAAATCTGGTCAACAGCCCAGTATGACCTGGCCCAAATCGTGCTCTAGACATGCTTAAACTGTGGAAAGATTTCCTAGCCTGTCTGTTAGTCACTCTGTGTTTGGAATTTTGCAGGCATCACACTATTGGACAGTGCGGCTCTTAGAAAGGACGTGGATATGCAAAAACAATACAAGACTGAATTTCAGGTTATTGCATCTGACACCATTGCGGCTAAGGCCTCTGCACTCCAGGCTGGTGAATCGCTGAAGGCCAGTTTCCTGTGTGGTTTAGTTGAAATGAATGGATCTGCTGTATATTTAAGTGACACCAGGAAATCCAGACATCAGGCCCGAGTTACTCTCCAATACAAAATGACAACGAGGTCTGAGCATCTGACAATGAACCATTTAGGACAGCAGGTCTCTTATCCTGCTGTATTTGACCAAGGCAAAGCAACCCACGTGGTCACGGCTGTGCTGTACGGGGCTCAGGCTTTCTTTGTGTTTGATCGGGAAGTTTCTTCACCTGAGAGCGTAGAAGAGATACAGGGAAAGATGAAACTTACGATAGAAAAAATACCAAAGATTTCAGAAGAAGATGGAGAGTCCAAAATGGATGATAAGGAAATAGAAAATACTGAAAAAATCACTTGTACGTTCTATGGTGACTTTGGTCTTGAGAACAATCCAGTTACTTATCAAGATGCCATAAAAGTTTATTCCACCCTCCCAAAGCTGCTGGGTGACAGGGGGGAGAAGGCCGTACCAGTGACAGTCTGGCTGTATCCACTCATCAAGCAAGATTCCAGAAGCACTCAGCTGATACGTGAGATCAGCGTTGGGCTGATTTCCAATGTTGAAGCTGTCATGGAGCACCTCACAGAGTTAGACATGCGGTGCAATGACATGATGAAGGACAGAACTGCCACAACTTTCCCTGAAATCAAGAGGAAAGTCCAGCAATTCCAAGCTCTGTGTAATCAGTACAGACAGGCTTTCCAGCAACAACTATCAGAACTCGTACCCTCTATCCGTGGAGGAGGAGCAGAGGAAGGGGCCCTGGGGGACATTTTAAGCAGCAAAGAACAATCACCGTTCAATACTCAGCAACTCAATGAATATCTGGATAAAAAGATGCAAGAGATGAATCTTGTGAAATCATACCTCACTTTTCTAAATGACATGGATATTATCTCTTCCAGCACTGAACTAAACCAGGTATTATTTAACCCTATGCATAGGTATGTTGTCTCCTTTACATTTACTTCATTACATGAAGAGGAGCCATATTTATCAGTTTTAAATGACTGGCTTCAGACCCAAAATATAGAGACAACTCATGATCCAGCATCAGTCAGTTCTGCATGTGGAAACTCAAAATCCAGTCAGTGGTTTGAGGATAAGAAGAAACACCAAAGAGCACAAAAGTCAGTAAATTTCTTCTCAGACTTTGTCTGTGTTAATAAATCTAATGAGAAGACTCGGTTCTGTGTGGCCTCAGTTGCAGATAAGGACAATCCAGGCACTGCCATTTACCTGTATGAAGATGGAGAACTGGTCAGCACCAACTTTGAGCCTCCATCAAAGCCTCTTCCTCCCCTGATTGGTGGAATCAGACATGACCGTGTGCAGCTCACGTTTAACCCAGCAGCCTATGGCAGGGCTGCGATATCCGGCTATCGGGCAGAGTACAGAATTGTAGGGCAGGAGAACTGGACGGCTGTGAATGTAAATAACACACAAGTGACATTCACAGTAACAGGGCTACGTGCAAACACCGAGTACCAGTTCCAATATGCTGCAGTGAGCAAACCAGGGCTCAGCGAGAGCAGCGACGTGAGTGATCCTGTGAAGACTCTTCCTACCAGCTCTCCTGGGAAGCCTGTAACAGCTTCTATAGAATCATCTACTATCGCCCTCACCTGGCAGAGTCCATGTGTCATTGGAGATGGAGTCAGTATAAGGGAGTATAAGGTGGAATATAAAGAGAAGACAGGAGATACGAGTCAGGAGGGGAAAGGCAAATGGCTGGAACGAAGGACAGGAGAGAGAACAGAGTCATGTAACATTGATGGACTGAGGCCTGAGACGCCCTACAGATTCCGAGTGTCGGCTGTGTGTGCGGATGGGGCTGTGAGTGACCCAAGTGAGGAGAGATGTATCTCAAAGCTAAAGAAAGATAAACATTTAAGTAAATCTGAGTATTATTCCCTCAACTACAGCCCTCTAGTGCCTGGAGCTACTGGATCAGGTAAGGGATTCCTTATCAAGGGCAAGAATCTAAATTATCCTGGGTGTATAATGCAGGCTCAGCTTCCATTCAAATAATGAATACAATTAGAAATAAAACCTAGCTTCCAGTTAAATACATGAGCTGGTTCCTATGCATGGACTGGGTGGCTGAGGTGATCGATGCCCCAGACTCAGGGCACAGAGTGGATCAACATAAGAACGGCCGTATGGGGTCAGACCAATGGTCCATCTAGCCCAGTATCCTGTCTTCCGACAGTGGCCAATGCCAAGTGCTCAAGAGGGAATGAACAAAACAGGCAGTTATCGAGTGATCCATCCCATTGTCCACCCCCAGGTTCTGGCATACAGAAGCTAGGGACACCCAGAGCATGGGGTTGCATCCCTGCCCATCCTGACTAATAGCCATTGATGGACCTGTCCTCCATGAACTTGGTTAATTGTTTTTTGAACCCAGTTATAATTTTGGCCTGCACAACATCCTCAGCAACGAGTTCCACAGGTTGTGCATTGTGTGAAGAAATACTTCCTTTTGTTTGTTTTAAACCTGTTGTCTATTAATGTCATTAGGTGATCCCTGGTTCTTGTGTTATGAGAAGGAGCAAATAACACTTCCTTATTCACCTTCTCCACATCATTCATGATTGTATAGACCTCTATCATATCTCCCCTTAATAGTCGTCTCTTTTCCAACCTGAATAGTCCCGTCTTTTTAATCTCTCCTTATGTGGAAGCTGTTCCATACACTAATTATTTTTCTTGTCCTTCTCTGCACCTTTTCCAATTCTTATATATCTTTTCAAGATGGAGTGACCAGAACTGCACACAGTATTCAAGGTGTGAGCACACCATGGATTTATATAATGGCATTAGGATATTTACTGTCTTATTATCTATCCCTTTTCTAATGGTTCCTAACAGTCTGTTAGCTTTTTACTGCTGCTGCACATTGAGCAGATGTTTTCAGAGAACTATCCTCAATGACTCCAAGATCTCATTCTTGAGTGGTAATATAGGCCCCATCATTTTATATGCATAGTTGGGATTATGTTTTCCAATGTGCATTACTTTGCATTTCTCAACATTGAACTGCCATTTTGTTGCCCAGTCACCCAGTTTTGTGAGGTCCCTTTGTAGCTCTTTGCAGAATACGTTGGACTTAACTATCTTGAGTAGTTTTGTATCATCTGCAAATTTTGCCACCTCATTGTTTTCCAGATCATTTATGAATATGTTGAACAGCACTGGTCCCAGTACAGATCATTAGGGAAACCACTGTTTACCTGTCTCCATTCTGAAAACTGACCTTTTATTCCTACCCTTTGTTTCTGATCTTTTAACCAGTTACCAACCCATGAGAGAACCTTCCCTCTTATCCCATGACAGCTTACATTGCTTAAGAGCCTTTGGTGAGGAACTTTGTCAAAGGTTTTCTGAAAGTCCAAGTACACTATAGTCACTGGATCACCCCTGTCCATGTAGCTGACCTCCTCAAAACTTCTAATAGATTGGTGAGGCATGATAGCCCTTTACATAAGTCATGTTGACTCTTCCCCAATAAATTGTGTTCATCTGTGTGTCTGATCATTCTCTTCTCTAGTAAAGTTTAACTAGGGCTGTCAATTAATTGCAGTTAACTCAGTGATTAACTCAAAACAAATGAATCACGATTAAAAAAATTAGTTGTGAATAATCACAGTTTTGATTGCACTGTTAATACTAATCGTTGTTACATTTTCTTGAATATTCCATTCTTTCGCAACATCCAAGGAACGCTCTACACATGTTTTAGTATAATGTCTCTCTTCAGTATGTGTTACTATTAAAGCAAACAACTGTAGTGTCCATGCAGCATCAGACAGGTGTGCTGTGACTCCAAGATAGCTGTGATTGCTCCAGGATGTCCAGTGATCACCAGTCAAAGCTACAGCTCGTGCATTTTCAAAAGCTCCAACTTTGTAGTTTTCTCATTACAATATAGGTCATGTGTTCCTGATGCAATGGGAGGGCAAGGCACATGACTGATTGGAAGATGCAATTTGAATAATATCTCTTAGCCCTCTGTTGTTTACAATGGTGAGTGGTCTGCAGTCCATAGCTATCCACTTTGCAATAGCATTGGTTGAGCTGTTGTACAGTGTTTGATTCATGGGCTTGTAGCAATCCTGAAACTCTGTCATAGCT
>NW_020671518.1:0-11118 GCF_002925995.2 Terrapene triunguis | reverse complement strand
AGCAGGCTTCACAGTGGGTTGTGCTTTTTGCCTCGCCCCGACTTTGGAAGCTCTACTCCTTTAGTTAAGTTGCACCCACCAGTATCAGGTCTGAGTCTGGCCCTTGGGTTTTTGTAGTCTATGTGGTATTACAAGTTAATTAATAAAAACTCCTTAAAAGTGAGACTTCTGTTTCCTTATTTAGGCCGCTATATAAAGCTTAGGACATGTTGAAAATGTTGCTAGTGTATGTACTGAATACACACACTATTGAGGTGAGAGTGCTGAGTTATGTACAACTGCTTCTCAGAAGCATAACTTTCCCCAGCCATCACCATGCTGTTTAACTCCCGCAGTTCTGCACTAGACTGAGTGTAATCTCCACCTGTGCTTCATTCCTCATGGCCCTGCACCACAGAGTACTATGCTATTTCAAATGTCACAATTCTCCTTTACGTTCCCAAGGCATTATCCTGCCAACTCCTGTCTCTTACCCATATGCTTGCTGCACGGCTCTGCTGTCACCACTGTGGAAGGTGTTGGAAGCACAAAAACGAGGGTTCATCCAATTCAGGTGAGAACCTGCTGTAATTTGTAGGGCAAGATTTGGGGATTTTTCCTTTCCTATAATCTGGTCACATCTGCCATGAGGTTTTGGCCTTATGATCAAGTTTGGTGGTTCTTTGCACTAGACAATCGCTCTAAGGAAACAGACTCCGTATCCTGGCTCTTCCTGGTCACAGCTTAGAGATGAACTCTCAGCTGAATCGCCAAACCAAACTCTGACCTGGGGGAGGTTGTCCCACCCCCTAGTTTCTACTCTAGCACTCAAGATACCTCAAAAGATGAGAATCGGTTCTGAAAAGCCCCCTCAGGAGAAAAGATAAATCTGGAGCTGTAAAATGATACACCAAAGCTAGCAAGGGGTGTCCACCCTGAGCAGGAATTGCTGATTATTATAACAAGAACAGTACTATGTAAAGAGCCAGATTGTCACTGGCCCTTGAGTGGGCATACAGGAGAGAGCATGGGGTAAGTAAGGAACTTCTGCTATTGTGCAGGGCTTGGGTGCAATTGCAGTTCCCAAAGCACATGGACTGCTCCCTGCTAGTGCCATGTGGGAAACTAACCCTCCAGAAAGGACTCAGGAAAGGCAGAGAGCATCACCCTGCTCCCTTCCGTGCACCAGCTGGCACATTGGGCCAGCTGCAAGCTCCTAAGGGATGGTCCCTATAAGACCTAGGAAGATAGGGGTTAGATTAGACTGTAGAACATGCACACTCTCTCTGTATTTTGGGGACCTCTCCTGGGTTAGTGAAGCTCCACCTCCCCCAAATCAGGCCTGTACTTTAAAGGCACAATCTGACCCCAGTAAGTTTTAAAACCTTTTTAAAATCATGTTTCTCTTTCATGCATAATCTTGTTTCCTTAGTGCCTAAATTACAGGAATGTTCCCTAGGTGCTCCTCACTCCTTCCAAAGCCCTAATTTGTTAGCTGTTCTGCGCTCTGTCCTTCATGCTTGTAGAAATTTACACAAGGCTGATCACTGTGCTGACAGGTCTTTCCCTCATTCTGCTCTCACTTACACCTGGGAACCCCACTGATATTGGTTGGGTTGCCCGGGGATAACTGAGAGTCTATAATGGTCCTTTGTTTTTCAATAAGATGACTGCACTCAGTTTCTTACATTTTAGTGGTAATGCTGTAACATTCCAAATGCTGCAGCTCTTAACTTTAACACTGTAAGCAAGATGCATCTGTAAGGCAAATCAGTGAAGCTATATTTTGAAAGCAGGGGCTGTTGTTCTGTTCTGTTCCAGGAAAGGCTGGCCAAGTGCCATGGCTCTCAGTGTGGCTTCTGCACCCCTGGAATGGTGATGTCCATGTATGCTTTGCTGAGAAACCACCCTGACCCCTCCATGGAGCAGATAACTGCAGCTCTGGATGGTAAGTTTACTTTTACAAGTAGTAAACTTTAGGAGGTCAAATAAGAAGCCAAGTGTGGGTGTTTTTTACATGCCACATAAGATGCAAGATGTGATTTGACTGAAAGACCAAAGGATAATATTTCAGAATCGCATAAAGTCTGTGGGATTCCTAGATACTATATTTGATTATATCTCACTATATCAATTCCCTGCCATGGCAGAGGGCTCAGGCAGTGGCGGATTAATAATTTTGCCGCCCCAGGCCGGGAAATAATTGCCGCCCTGGCCCCGCCCCGACTCCGCCCTTTTCCCGACCCCCTTCCCACCCCCCCCCCCAAATCCCCCCCCCCACCCCTCCCCCCCCCCCTTCCCCTACTGGATCCCTTCCCCAAATCCCCGCCCCCGGCCCTGCCTCTTCCCCCAGCGCGCGGCGTTCCCCCTCCTCCCCCCTCCCTCCCTGTCCCGCGAAACTGCTGTTTCGTGGCGCAAGCGCTGGGAGGGGAGAGAAACAGGATGCGGTGGCACGCTTGCAGAGGAGGCGGAGGTGAGCTGGAGCAGGGGGGCGGGGCGTGGAGGGGAGCTTCCGCCCCTGCAAATTTGCCGCCCTAGGCCTAGGCCTTGTTGGCCTAGGCAATAATACGGCGCTGGGCTCAGGCATGGTGCACCTTGGTCCCTCCTGTTCTCTACCTGTGGCACACAAAGTTTAGTCACCTGAGGGCTGTAATACTTTTCTAATCCAGTTTAATGGGTTCCGCACAGAGCTAACGGGAGAGCGGGGAGGGGGCTGTGATATGCAGGAGGTCAGACTAGATGATCTGGTGATCCCTTCTGGCCTTAAACTCTATGACTCTAGGTGGGATTTTCAAAAGCACTTATTGATTTCATTGGGAGCAGAGTTAGGTCAATGCTGAGCACTTTGGAAAACCCAACCCCCATTGGACTGACTTTGCTCTTGCACCAGTTCTACACCAATGTAACAGCGCTGAGTGACTCCTGAATGATTTGGGTGGAGAGGAGAATCAGGTCCTTCGCTTGCAATGTGAATGGGCTGCCTGCCAACAAAATGAAATCCCTGAGTTCTCCCAGGTCTAGATTTCTATAGGCACTTATCACTCAGGAAAATAGTTCACACTGACGTGGCTGGGTTTAGCCTATTAAAATACTGAGTTTATTTCCTCATTGAGAAAACCTTTGCACCATAAGTTACACTCATAATTCAAACACCCTTTTTAGTCCCAAACCTCTACCAGCTTCCTACCCCCCAGAAACACCTACCCAAGCAGAGTTGTGACCTTGTAAAGAGAGAAGAGTCCAGAAGCTTCATGAAGTGCCCATGTGACTTCTCTATTGCTATTGATTTCACATGGAGGGCGCTCGGATAGTACAATGATGGATGTCAGGATAAAACCCTAAGATAGAGAGTTTGTTTGGATTTCATTGAAGAAAATCTAGAGCCATTAATAGTAGCAATAGTATATCTTCTTGGATGATTTACATCATTTCTATAGTGACATAAATTACAGAAAATGATTAATAAATCATTTTTATTAGAGATGGGCCTGATCTGCAATTCCTGGATTTGGCTCCCAATCAGAACATTCCCCCTGTTCAGGAGTGTTTGACTCTTCTGTGGTTCTGGTTCAGTCCATTGGAGAATCAAGAGCTAGGTCTTGTTTTGGATCCAAATTTCCCCAAGTGTAGGTGTGTTCAGATATGAGGGTTTGCTTCATGGCCATTTCTAATTGTACTGATATTCATAATTATTCTTGTATTGTTCCTCATGATTAATGATTGTATTGTTCATTTCAGGTAATTTGTGCCGTTGCACTGGATACAGATCAATAATAGACACCTACAAGTCTTTCGCTGGGGTAGGTAGAAAGACAAACAGATCAACATTTTCAAAAGTATCCATTAATTTTGAGTGCTCCGTTTCTGGAAGCCCAACTCAGGCCAGATTTTCAGAATTGCTCTGCTCCCATTTAAGCACAAAGAGAATTGTCCAGATTTGCAGAAAAACTGAGTCCACATTTAGTGCTCAGCTCTTTTGGAAATCTGGCCATAAGAGTCACAAAGCAGCTGAGTGCTGACCACTTTGGAAAACCTGGCCCTTATTTAAGAGCCTAAATGGAAGCTGATCTTATTTGAAAATCTGGATCCAATTGGGTGTGCTGAACCCTTGAAAATCTGGCTTTCTGCTCCTTTGAAAATGTGGCCCCTTAGGAGTCTCTTTTTAAGCAGTGCTGAGCACTTGTAGCTCCCACTGACTTGAGTTTTAGATGCTCAGGACCTCAGAAAATCAGGTCTCGAGGCATCCAAAATACATGGCCTGAAGACGTAGGTAGTCGTGATGGTTATGATCTGCCTTGACAGTCTCTGCTACCCTCATTCTTGTCATATATAAGGCCTTGATCATGCCAAGTCTTAAGTGTGTGTTTCACTTTAAATTGTGTACTCAAGTCTTGAGAGAATCATGGCCCAAATTGTTTACATGTTGCCTTGCCAACAAACTAGTGTCTCTCAGCCCCAGTCTTGCATGACCATAGAAAATCTTGTCTCTCTCACCAACAGAAGTTGGTCCAATAAAAGATATTACCTCTCCCACCTTGTCTCTCAGAAAAACTGTGACTGACTGTGTTGAAACTATGCTTATTATTCAGTGCAAGTGTAGACCATTAGAATATAGCCAGTCTGTGTGTGCTGTATGTATTATATCATAGCTACTGAAAAATAACATTATCCAGGCTTGCTGTTGAGTCAGTGTCTTACATTTATTCTCAACTGATTGAAATGTGCCATGTTTCTCATCTGTTAAGAGAAGCCAGAGATGACCAGGCCAGCAATGATGACATAGAGTATTATATCTGAGTTACAAGGAGAATAACAATAAAGGGGAAATCAACTGGACATATTTTCAGTTTCTTCCCTGCCATAGGTGACTTTGCGCATCTATATAGTCACAGATCCTCCACATAGTCACAGCTCCACTGATCATATCTCCACCCTATCCTGGGCCCATCCCTCCTTGAAAACTCAGCTGTACATTGGTATACACGGTGGTATGGAAAACACTGTGTGGCCTGTTCCTGACGGGGAGATCATACCCAAGTCACAGAGCTGTGCCCCTTCCACTACCTTCAAGGCTGTCCATGGGTCCAATTAGAGCTATAAACACAAATAAAAAGGATAAACTAGGAGTCTGTCCAACTTTCTCGTAGCAGGACAATTTCAGTCACTTCCACACAGTCCTTCTCCAATGCACTCAATAATCCTTTGCACCAGCTTCTGCTCTGCTTCAGGAGCCTGATTCCCCACTGAAGTCAGCTGGAGTTTTTCCAATGACTTCAAGGGGAGTTGGACTTGGCCCCAAAAGAGGAACTACCTCCTGCAGTGCTTCAAAGGGGACACAGCAAGAATAGTCACCTTAGCTCAGGGGTAGCTCCTGAACCAGTTTCAAGTAACTGGACAAATCTGCTTCAGTGCAGGTAGAAATATATTTATATGCAAATGTGTATTTTAAAAGAAATCACATTTCAATGAAGTTGTATCTAGAGTATTACAGAATGGGGTATTATTTCTTTAGGAAACAGCATGTTGTCAACTGAGAGGAACAGGGCAATGTTGCCTGGACAAAGAAGATGTGTGCTCATCGTCTGACAAGGGAAATCAGGTGCGTTATGGTCTTTTTTAAATTACTTTCTGTTTCATAGTAAAGTTTGTAATGAATGAACATCTTTGAGCTGTTGTAGCTGGTGCCACATTTTCCTCTGGTGGTATCTATAATGTATTGATGGGTAAAGAGTTCTAGTCACTCTGTCTGCCTGTCTTAGACATTTCTAAGGCACCTATGACCATGATATCTAAGCTCCAAACGTAGTGCATGCCTACATTGCAATTGGGAACCATGATTACAATTACAGCATGTGTAGACAAGGCCAAGATAATTTTGATCTAAGATTAAAGCTAGCTCCAGTATGTATACATCGGCTGCAATCATTGCTGTGTAGCTATACCCATAGTTATATTCAAACCAGAGATTTTGAAAGGGCTTCTCTCCCCATGATTTCAGGGTGTTTTGTTTTATGTGGAAGGAAATTGCTGTTTGGGGAAGTCTGCATCAAAGAGGTGAGTTTTAGCTTTTGATCTGAGCATGCACAAGGTAGGGCTACATTGACCTCCCTTCGGTAAGGAGATACACAGCCGAGGACAGGGGTGCTGGAACAATTTCTATAGAGGGGGTGCTTAGAGCCATTGAACCAAACTGTAAACCCTGTATATAATGGAAACCACTTCAAGACAGAGGGTGCTGCAGCACCGCCAGCACCCCTAGTTACAGCACCTATGGCCAAGGACAATGCTTTGCCCCTTACGCCTGAGATTCTAAAGCTGTGGATCAAAGTGATCCCTGTGTCATGTGTATTTCAGTTCAATTTATGAAACAATTTGTAACTCTCACTTGTCCTCTGTATGTGTATATATGATTGTAAGCTTTTCGGGGTAGGAACTGTCTCGTTTTTGTGTCTTGAACAGTGGCTAGCTCATTGGCATTGCTTAATAAATAATGAGAAATGTTATTTAAAGATTGTTTGATTCTTGCTTTGACTAAAAAAGGCATTGTATAAAACCAAAACCCTGGCTCAGACTTTTAGTGTTTATTCTGGCAAAACTGCCATTGATATCAGTGGGCGATTTCTCTGAGTAAGAACTGCAGGATCTGGCTATCTGTTATCTGTGTTACACCTCAGAGTGCAGATGACTGTATGTAGTTTCACATTTAATTTGCACTTGTGGCAACTGGAGTAACTGAAGTGCTTGCTCATGTCCATTCCATAGTAGGTGTGTGTGCTCGCCACATGCACCGGTACCGGAAGTTTTTCCCTTAGCAGTATCCATAGCATATCTCGACGACTGGCTTGTCAAGGGCAACTCCAGGTCTCAGGTCCAAGAGGATGTCGCAGTGCTGCAAGCCATGTGCTGCTCCCATGGGCCCACCCTTTGAGCCACTGAGCTCCTGCTCCCTTTCCCACCTGTCATGGAAGGTCGCTTTCTTGGTGGTGGTGACATCAGAGAGGCGAGTTTCTGGGGTTAAAGCCTTGACCTCAGAACCACTGTACACAGTCTTCTACAAAGACACGGTTCAGCTGAGGCCCCACCCGGCCTTCCTGCTGAAGGTGGTATCTACCTTCCATATGAACCAGGACATCTTCCTCCCAGTGTTCTGTCCCAAACCGCACAAGACCAGTGGAGAGAGGCATCTTCATGCGCTGGACAGCCGAAGGGCCTTGGCTTTTTACCTAGAGCATAGCAAGCCTTTCCGTAAATCAACTCAGCTCTTCATTGCCACTGCTGATAGGATGAAGGGCCTTCCGGTGTCCTTGCAGAGGATTTCCAACTGGAGCACCTCTTGCATATGGACCTGTTACGATCTGGCATGGGTCCCACTGCCACCGATCGTCAGAGCCCACTCAACTAGAGCTCAAGCATCCTCGGCGGCCTTCCTGGCACACATCCCTATTCAGAACATCTGTAGAGCCGCGACATGGTCCTCTGTCCACACGTTCATGGCACATTATGCCATCACTGAACAGGCCAGAGACGGCGCTGGGTTCGGCAGAGCTGTATTGCAATCTACATGTCCGTGAACACCTACCTGCCTCCAGGGGTACTGCTTGGGAGTCACCTAATATGGAATGGACATGAGCAAGCACTCAAAGAAGAAAAGACAGTTACCTTTTCCGTAACTGGTGTTCTTCGAGATGTGTTGCTCATGTCCATTCCATGACCCGTCCTCCTTCGCCACTGTTGGAGTTTCCAGCAAGAAGGAACTGAGGGTGGGGGGAGCCGGTGGCACCTCTTATACCGCGCCATGCGGGTGCCACTCCAGAGGGCGACAGAGCCAGTCCCCACGGATACTGCTACGGGAAAAACCTCCAGCACTGGTGCATGAGCACACACGTAGTATGGAATGGACATGAGCAACACATCTCGAAGAACACCAGTTACGGAAAAGGTAACAGTCTTATCCTCAGTGATGCAGCAGAAGGAAAGGGGGACCTTTAGGTTTGCAGTGAGCAAATTCAAGGCTGTGGTGGTTCTGTGCGTTGTTACAGCACCTTTAAGATCTGGACAGTGGCAGTCAGGGTTGAACCTGGGAGAGCCAGGGGGCTGGTTGCAGTTTATAACCAGGACCCATTCATTCTTTTCTACCATTGAAGATACTTGAATTTCCATCATTATGTGGTTTTAATGAGACTTTAATTCAAGAATAATGTCTGGAGGGGCAGAGAGAAGCAACCAGGGCTGGGGATGCAGTGCATCCAGAGCTTCACCCCATTGTAAGCTCCTTCCCAAAAGCTCACAGGATCCATATTCTCCAGAGGATTGTAGCTCCAAAGCACAGTGCTTTGCAGAGAAAGCATAACCCAAAGTGAGTAAAATAGAGCTGATTTTTATGGTGTCCTCTTCTAATTCGGCCCCTGCTGAACTTGGCACAAGCTCCGAGTGGCTCCATTCGGAGGAGAAAAATTACCCCAGGAAATTAAGAGCCTGTCATTTTCAAACCTGTTCAGGGCATGAACCAAATAAGAGAGTGATGCAAACAATGAGGGGGGAACACTGAACCTGCCCAACCCAGCTCTATTCAGACCTGTCAAACCCAACCCAGCCTTACAGATTCCAATAGCAACACTGCATTGTGGGTACTGTGTTGTGAATGCAAAGGTCATGATATTGAGCCATGCTGCCCGCGAGGAACATAACCCTGCTGTGCAAGTAATGACACCTAGCTTTTTTCAACAGCAGAGCTCAAAGTGCGTCAAAATTCTAGTTTATTTAGCCTCACAATGCATCTGTGGGCAAGAAGTGCTAATATTCCCATTTTTGCTGATAGGGAACTGAGTCACAGACAGGCTAAGTGACTTGGCAAAGCCACACAGGGAGTCTGTGGTAGAGCAAGGAATTGAACCCTCATTGCCCATGTCCCAGACTAGTACCCAAACCACTGCAACATCCTAAGTAGTTTAGGTTTGTAGAAAGCCAAATCTGGCTGGGTTTGCCTACCCTGGATATGTAACCATTCTAGGAAATCCAGATCTTCCACAAGGCCAAATTTCAGAGCCAGTGCAGCAGTACCTGCTTTTGGCCTATGACTGAGATGGATACAGACCAGTAGATTTAAGGTCAATGTTGCAATGGAACTTTTCCCAGGAGTTACAATTTTCTCTTCTCTAAAAACACAAGATGTCCAATAAATCTTGTCTCGCCCAAAGGATTGCTGTTTTGTTTATTGTCATCTTGGATTTACCCATCAATCTATTTGACAGACTTAGATTGGGAGATTATATTAATTCTGCTGTGTCTGCATTTTTCCAGTGAGTCTCATACACCCACCACACTTGGCTCTGATGGCCTCCGGGGCACGCTACAAGGGCTAGTTGTTGACTTCAGAATGCCCCTTTCAGAGAATGGGGCAGGTGCTGAAGGTGGGTTTAGGAGCTGATGACTGGGAGAAGCCTTTCTGGCATTGGGTCAATTTGTAAATAGTTTTGTTTCATTATTTATTTATGATAATAGACTTATTTTTAGGAAATTAACTAAAGAATGTGCTTGAATTATTCAATGTGCTGATACCTGTAGCAGTTAAAAAATTAAATGACATGTAGCCAAAGAGTCTCTGCTCTTTCCAGAAAAGTGCAACGTACCCTTGACATGCACATTCTGTTTTTTTTCTCCTTCAAGTAAATATTCAAATGACACTTTGTTTCCTTTCAGATGCATTCTGGTCTCTGCAATCCTGAAGAATTCCAGCCTGTAGACCCAACCCAGGAGTTTATCTTTCCTCCTGAACTAATGGTAGGAAGTGTTATTCTTTCCTGATTTGTCTCCGTTTACATGCAAATGTTGTGAATGATCCAGCATTCGGGTTTACAACATGATAGAAGTCTGAAATGGAAAAGATTGTTGGACTAAATTCATCCTCAGTGGAAGGTGACTGAGTCACACCAAGGATAGAGTGTCATCCAGTCCACTTCCCTGCCAGTGCAGGAATGTACCTTAGAATTTCCTGTCTAGGTCATTTAGGCTATGTCTACACCACTGCGGTAAGTCGACCTACGCTACGCAACTCCAGCTACATGAATAACGTAGCTGGAGTCGACGTACCTTACACTGCAGGGGGTCAACGGGAGAAACTCTTCTCGTCGGGGGTAGAGTACAGGAGTCGACTGGAGAGTGATCTGCTGTCAATATGGCGGGTCTTCACTAGACCTGCTAAACGACCGCCGGTGGATCGATCTCAGAGCGTCAATCGCAGCTGTAGTGTAGATGTAGCCTTAGAAATGACAGCTACTTCCCTTGGGAGTTTATTCCACAGCCTAACGGATCTCATAACCTAGAAGTTTTTCCTTGTATTCAGTCTCATTTATCTGTTCCCAACATCATCCCATTATGTCAAGTCCCTCCTGAAAAACTTTGCTTCGGGGAGCCACCAAGGAGTTGCAAGTGCCCACGAGGTGTGTACAGGGTAGTGACAGTCATGACGTTCCTACATAGCCCTTTGTTACACTGTAAACTCAGGTGACACTTTCCACACAACAATCTCATCCTGTACACACACGAGTCTTTATTGAACCCAGTTTGATTAACGTCATTGTGGCTTTGTTTAAGCTGTAGGGAGCCAAATCATAATTACAGAGCTGCTGAGAGGGACAGGAGGGAGAGGAGTCTGAGCTCCAGGGCACAGCTGTGGTGCAGATTCTCCAGCCTCTTGAAGCACCACTTCCCCTAAGAGCTGAGCTGTGAAGGATGGCAGAAAGGGACAGCTGGGCTGGGGAGATAGAATCACAAAAACAGGAGACAGCTTTCTCACTCACAGCACTAAACTCTTTCAGCCAGCTTGTTCAGGCTGTGTGTTTCTCATGCACACTGACCAAAACCAGTTCCACCACCTGTCAAAGCCCCAGCCCCTGTACTTAAAACTCCTTCATCCATATCTTCGTTTCCATCACACTATGTTTTGGGTGCTACTGCTATTGTTTCAGCCACCTAGTTACAATGGTTTCTTTGCATTTATTCTGAATGTAAATTGGTGCCCATGCCTGACCCATAACAACAAGATTTAATCTAACCCACAACAACTGCTACTGCCTCTGCCACTCCTCATGCCAGGGACACATGCACAGGCCAATCTGTTACTCAGGTGGGACTTGTCTA
>NW_020671517.1:0-5567 GCF_002925995.2 Terrapene triunguis | reverse complement strand
TTGCCTAGGGCGGCAAAAAAGCTAGAGCCGGCCCTGCCCCCAACCCCAACCCAGAGCTCCCTCCTGCACCCAAACTCCCTCCCAGACCCCGCACCTCCACCTGCACCTCAACCCCCTGGCCCAGCTCTGGCCCCAACCCAGAGGCCACCTCCCAGCTGGAGCTGTCCCCTCCCACACTCCAATCCCCTGCCCTAGCCCTGAGCCCATTCACATACTCCAAATCCCCAGGGGCCCCACAAAAATCTAATAGCTCCAGGTCCATAGGAGAGTTAATCCTGCCCAGATGGGGACTCTATCCTGGGAAGCAGTGAACAAGATTTGAGGGTTGTGGTGAATAATCAGTTGAACGTGATCTCCCAGTGTGATGCTGTGGCCAAAGGACTAATGTGATCCTTGGATGCATAAACAGGGTAATCTTGAGTAGGAGTAGAGAAGTTATTTTTCTGGTGAGCTCTGGTGCGACCACTGCTGGAATAGTGTCCAATTCTGGTGACCACATTTCAAGAAGGATGTTGATAAATTGGAAAGGCTTCAGAGAAGAGCTGTGAGAGAATGATCAAAGGTTAGAAAACATGCCTTATAGTGATAGACTCAAGGATTTCAGTCTATTTACCTTAACAAACAGAAGGTTAAAGGGTGACTTGATTAGTCTGTAAGTACCTACATTTGGAACAAATATTTAATAATGGATTCTTCTACCTAGCAGAGAAAGTTATAATATGATCCAATGGCTGGAAGTTGACATTAGGCAAATTACGACTGGAAATAAGGTGTACTTTTTTAACAATGAGAACAATTAACCACTGGAACAAATTATCAAGGGTAGTGGTGGATTCTCCATCACTGGCAATATTTAAATTAAGATTGGATTTATTTATTTATTTATTTATTTTAGGGAAGAGCTGTGCCCTGTGTTATTCAGGAAGTCAGATCAGATGGTCACAATGGTTCTTTCTGGCCTTTGAATGTATGAAAGAAATATACAGCACTCTTGTCTTCTTTCTTCTACTGCAGGCCCTTTATTTTTGTAAAGTAGCAGTACTCAACTGCAGCTGGCAATAAAATAAAATAAAATAAAATTAAAAGGATGTGTAAAATGATTGTATTCTTCAAAAGAATGTGTTGATAGCTTAACTTGTTAAAGGCTCGGGGCCAAATTTTCAAGCCTGGGGCCCTGGTTCAGGAAAGCACTTAAACAAATGCTGACATGCTTTCCTGAATAGGGATTTTTCCCCCCTAAATCAGAGCCTTGGTACCTACGTTTAGGTTCTTAAATCAAAGTGGCTTGACTTTCAGAGATCCTGAGCACCTGTAGTTCCCACTTAAGACAATGATTTTGGATTACAACAGGGGTCGACAACGTTTGGCATGCAGCTTGCCAGGGTAAGCACCCTGGCGGGCCAGGCCAGTTTATTTACCTGCTGACGCGGCAGGTTCAGCCGATCGCGGCCCCCACTGGCCGCGGTTCGCCGTCCCAGGCCAATGGGGGCGGCTTGAAGCGGCGCAGGCGAGGGATGTTCAGCATCCCGGGCCAGTGGGTGCCACAATCGGCCGAACCTGCAGCGTCAGCAGGTTAATAAACTGGCCCGGCCCGCCAGGGTGCTTACCCTGGCGAGCCGCGTGCCAAACGTTGCCGACCCCTGGATTACAATAACAATAGTTATTATGACAATGATTTTAAAGAAATGGAGCTGAAACTAATAACCATCATGAAAAATAGCAATACTTTCAATACAACTATTTACTTAATGATTTTGAGATAATTAATTAAGTAGACTTTACAGATTCAAGTAATAATACAAAATAAGAGAGACAAGATTTATTTATATTTTTATTATTTTGGTATTGTGCTCTAAGCTGAATATGTCAGAAGCCACATTTGTCTCATTGTGCACCTTATTTAGCTTTTCTGTGTTTGCTAGGTCAAGCAATAAATTAAAAATGATCTTAAATATGTTAGAAGAAGAAAGTTATCCACACCCAGAGTGGTCATTTGGGAAATAGTTGACACAAGTTGTGAAGACAATGCAGTTATCAGTTAATTTGTTTACTATAATTGAAACAACAGAGAATCAATTCGTTACAGAGAAAATAGCTAATGAGGAAATTGGATTGTCAAACTAGTCGTTGAACAAACAATCATGAGCACCTCAATTCTAATGTAACTTTTGCATCCAAAATTCTTTAAAGCTTAGCAGTGAGATCATATATATGTATTTGAATTAAGATGCTACATAAAATGTATCTTTAAAATGAATAATATGTCAAGAAGATGAGACGGAAGGAATCAAGTTTTTGTCAGAATCAATAAGGGAGCTAAACTGCTGCTGTTACTCTACTAATTCAAAATACAAATCGTTCATTTCTTTATTGCTGTGAGAGCTACTGTCAGAGAATAATTATACAATCAGGCAGCACAGAGTATATACACAAGAATAAATTTGAATTGCACCCATCACGTACATCCACTTCAGTATTTTACAAGTTGTCTGGAATATCAGTGTATTGTATTATATGAACCTGCTTACCAAGTGATGGGTGCATTAGAAATGTTAGAAATTGAAAATGAAATATATCTATGAATCTCTGCATGTGTATCACTTATGAAAATCTATGTTACTAATGTTGCAAAGTCATGCACTCAAAAGTTAGAAAATACCACGCGTCTTTTCTTATTCAGTAGATATTGTAAGTGAATGAAGTAAATTTATGCATATTCTGGTTTTCTGAAGAATTCATAATCATGGAAAGGAAATATTTCTTCAATTGTCTCCAAGTTAGGAAAGGTTAAAATGCCAGTTGACAGCCTCCAAAAGGAATGATTCTCTCTGTTTGAAAGGGGGCTAGGACTATATATAACATCTCTTCTCTTTGTAGCTACTGATAGGGTCCCATAGTCTCCTCACAATGCTCCTTTGAGGCATGGAAGTATTCTCCTATACGAGGGATGAGGACCTAAGTTACACAGAGATTAAGTGATTTGCTCAAAGTCTCACTGGAAGTCTGTGGCAGAGATAGAAATTGGAACTAGGTCTCTTGAATTCCACTCCCACACATTAGTCACAAGGCTGTCCTTCTCATGCCAATTTACATCAGGTAAGACTCTAGTCTTTTATCTCCCTAGGTTTGGGGATATCCAAATATAATTTCAAATAGGACTCTGAGGCCTTGTCCATATTTGCACACATATGTATCATAGTTAAAACATACCTTAGGATGCAGGTGCACCACTATAAACATGCTTATACTAGATTTTGTTCCCTTATGGGAAGGGAAATAAGCTTTACAGGTGAGCAAAGCCCACAGGTAAGTGGGGAACATGGAGACCTGGGAGATGGGTCGGAAACAAGAGGGAGTGTGGGCTATAATGGCAGAGAGAAAGGAGGGTCAGGGCAAAACTGGGAGGCAAGATCAAACCAGTATCTTAGATGCCTATATACAAATGCGAGAAGTATGGGTAATAAGCAGGAAGAACTGGAAGTGCTAATAAATAAATACAACTATGACATTGTTGGCATCACTGAAACTTGGTGGGATAATACACATGATTGGAATGTTGGTGTGGATGGGTACAGCTTGCTCAGGAAGGATAGACAGGGGGAAAAGGGAGGAGGTGTTGCCTTATATATTAAAAATGTACACACTTGGACTGAGGTGGAGATGGACATAGGAGACGGAGGTGTTGAGAGTCTCTGGGTTAGGCTAAAAGGGGTAAAAAACAAGGGTGATGTCATGCTAGGAGTCTACTATAGGCCACCTAACCAGGTGGAAGAGGTGGATGAGGCTTTTTTAAACAACTAACAAAATCATCCAAAGCCCAAGATTTGGTGGTGATGGGGGACTTCAACTATCCAAATATATGTTGGGAAAATAACACAGCGGGGCACAGACTATCCAATAAATTCTTGGACTGCATTGCAGACAACTTTTTATTTCAGAGGGTGGAAAAAGCTACTGGGGGGAAGCTGTTCTAGACTTGATTTTAACAAACAGGGAAGAACTCGTTGAGAATTTGAAAGTAGAAGGCAGCTTGAGTGAAAGTTATCATGAAATTATAGAGTTTGCAATTCTAAGGAAGGGTAGAAGGGAGTACAGCAAAATAGAGACAATGGATTTCAGGAAGGCGGATTTTGGTAAGCTCAGAGAGCTGATAGGTAAGGTCCCATGGGAATCAAGACTGAGGGGAAAAATAACTGAGGAGAGTTGGCAGTTTTTCAAAGGGACACTATTAAGGGCCCAAAAGCAAGCTATTCCGCTGGTTAGGAAAGATAGGAAATGTGGCAAAAGACCACCTTGGCTTAATCATGAGATCTTGCATGATCTAAAAAATAAAAAGGAGTCATATAAAAAATGGAAACTAGGACAGATTACAAAGGATGAATATAGGCAAACAACACAGGAATGCAGGGGCAAGATTAGAAAGGCAAAGGCACAAAATGAGCTCAAACTAGCTAAGGGAATAAAGGGGAACAAGAAGACTTTTTATCAATACATTAGAAGCAAGAGGAAGACCAAAGACAGGGTAGGCCCACTGCTTAGTGAAGAGGGAGAAACAGTAACAGGAAACTTGGAAATGGCAGAGATGCTTAATGACTTCTTTGTTTCGGTCTTCACCGAGAAGTCTGAAGGAATGCCTAACCTAGTGAATGCTAATGGGAAGGGGGTAGGTTTAGCAGATAAAATAAAAAAAGAACAAGTTAAAAATCACTTAGAAAAGTTAGATGCCTGCAAGTCACCAGGGCCTGATGAAATGCATCCTAGAATACTCAAGGAGCTAATAGAGGAGGTATCTGAGCCTCTAGCTATTATCTTTGGAAAATCATGGGAGACGGGAGAGATTCCAGAAGACTGGAAAAGGGCAAATATAGTGCCCATCTATAAAAAGGGAAATAAAAACAACCCAGGAAACTACAGACCAGTTAGTTTAACTTCTGTGCCAGGGAAGATAATGGAGCAAGTAATTAAGGAAATCATCTGCAAACACTTGGAAGGTGGTAAGGTGATAGGGAACAGCCAGCATGGATTTGTAAAGAACAAATCATGTCAAACCAATCTGATAGCTTTCTTCGATAGGATAACGAGTCTTGTGGATAAGGGAGAAGCTGTGGATGTGGTATACCTAGACTTTAGTAAGGCATTTGATACGGTCTCGCATGATATTCTTATCGACAAACTAGGCAAATACAATTTAGATGGGGCTACTATAAGGTGGGTGCATAACTGGCTGGATAACCGTACTCAGAGAGTTGTTATTAATGGTTCCCAATCCTGCTGGAAAGGCATAACGAGTGGGGTTCCGCAGGGGTCTGTTTTGGGACCGGCTCTGTTCAATATCTTCATTAACGACTTAGATATTGGTATAGAAAGTACGATTATTAAGTTTGCGGATGATACCAAACTGGGAGGGATTGCAACTGCTTTGGAGGACAGGGTCATAATTCAAAATGATCTGGACAAATTGGAGAAATGGTCTGAGTTAAACAGGATGAAGTTTAACAAAGACAAATGCAAAGTGCTCCACTTAGGAAGGAAAAATCAGTTTCACACATACAGAATGGGAAGAGACT
>NW_020671516.1:0-11676 GCF_002925995.2 Terrapene triunguis | reverse complement strand
TCTGTTCATTTGGCTGTGTACAAACTCAAGTACGTGCGAAGAAGTCAGAATGCCTGGCGGTAGTTGCTAAGGAACTGCAAAGATTTCCCAGAAATGAACAAAAGTAAATGTTATTTTCGTGATTGAAATCTTTCAAAGGCATTGGACTTCATACATTTACTTATGATGTTTTACCATTTTCCCGCGTTTTTTTCCTATGCACAAACTTCCGGTATCCTGATGTGAATGATCTCCCATTTGCCCTTTTGTCGAGTCACGCTGTTAAGCTCATTGAAATACTAGCCATATAATAAAAGTATTAATTTTAAATAAACCAATCTGGTAAAAAAATCAATCCCAAAATGTCACTGTCTAGAGATCTGAAGCGTAAAAGAACAGCGACTTCATTTAAATCTGGATGGCTGGATGAGACTATAGACACGGTTACACCAAAGTCACATAGTGTAATGCTTGTTAAACTTCGTGAAATATTCACATATGATGAGGACAACGGAGTGGTTTGTGTATATTGTCGAGATGCCAAAGCTTCGGGAGAATTTTCAACAGGAAGAATGTGGAACGATGTATGGAAGTTGGATTTCTTAAAGCGTCATCTGTCAAGTAAGTCTCGTATAGATGGTGTAACAAGACTTAGAAGCAAAAACCCTTCCTTACGGAGCGGATTGCTTAGCATGATTCTTGAAAGTCCAGCTGAAAAGCAGAGGAGGCAAATTAATCTTGAACACAAGCGCTCAAACTCAGAAGAAATCAAGGTACTTATTGACAGTGTGGCATTGGCTATTAAAATGAACAGTTCAGTGCTTTCTGTTCAGGATACTAATGACCATATGGAAAAGTATGTGCGCATACCAGCGAGCTGGAGAAGTAAAAAATATGCTTTTGAATTTCTTGAAATTATCAACTGCATTGTCCAAAATGACCTCACGCATGAAATAGCATCAGCAATGTTTCATACTCTAGCTGTTGATGAAAGCATTAACAGAAACTTGATACTCTACTTTAAATATAGATCCATAAATTTTGCAGACTATCAAACTTCATTTGGTGAACTATTACGATTGCAAGAATGTGATGCTGTTTCAATAGCGTCTGCAATCAAAGAGTTTTATAAAAAACACCAACTTGATTTAATGAAAATGGTGATGTTCACATCCGATGGTGCCTCCATGCTGTTGGGCAAACTCAATGGCGTGGCGGCTCAGCTGAAACGTGATATTCCACACTTAGTCCAGTAACATTCGTTGCACACCTGGAAGACTTGGGGATTTCCGATGCATGAAAAGAGGTCAAACTGAGAAGAGACATCGAAACCTTAATGAGAACTGTCTACACAGTGTTCTGTCAGTCATCCAGGAGAAAATGCAAATTTCAGGAAATAGTGGATGCTTCTGAATGTGAGTCAGTGGCTTTCAGGCCACTCAATGAAGTGTGCTGGTTATCTAGGCACTTTGCGCTTTGAGCAATTATTCGCAACTATAATCTTCTTCTGGAATATTTTGAGCAAGACAAAGATACTGATCCAGTTTCTAAATACTGCCACGAAAAGCTGAATATCATGGAATACCGAATAACATTAGAAGTTTTGAATGATGTTTTGTCGGAGCTGGCTTCACTATCCACGCTGCTCCAGAAATGGGGCCTTACACCTCTTGAAGCATTTCACCTTGCCAGAGGTAAACTGAACAAGATCAGAAGACAGTACCTTGGAGATTCAGTCCTATGGAGTGACAAAGTTTAGGCTCTCTTAGATATGAGCTCTCAAGAAAATAATGAAATTGATACCAGTTCCATAATAACTTTCATAAACATCTTGTGTGCACATTTAGGAGACAGGTTTCCAGAGGATGAAGTCCAGGAGTGGTCCACTTTTGATTGTGCAGCAATAGTTAAGTGTGACTTCAATTTTGGAATTCATCAGATCAAATCCCTAAGTTCAAAATACAAAGACTTTCTTGCTGAAGAGATTGTTATAATTAATCAGTACAATGACTTCAAGTTTGCAGTAGCCGAAAGAATCAAAAGCCAATTGGTTTAAAGTTTCCTGGATATGGTGACATTTGCTCACCAGAACGAACAGTTCTTCTTTGAGTGCTTGCTCATATCAATTCCAATTAGGTGTGGCGCTGGATATATACCCCAGCCGACCCAGCGCCCCCTCAGTTCCTTCTTGCCGGCTACTCCGACAGTGGGGAAGGGTGGCGGGTTTGGAATGGATATGAGCAACACATCTCGAAGAACAACAATTACAAAGGTGAGTAACCGTTTTTTCTTCTTCGAGTGCTTGCTCATATCGATTCCAATTAGGTGACTACCAAGCCTTACCTAGGCGGTGGGGTCGGAGTGAGACATCACTGAGTGCAGAACCGCTGATCCAAATGCAGCATCGTCTCTGGACTGATGTACAAGCGCATAGTGAGTGGCGAAGGTGTGGACCGATGACCACACCGCCGCTCTACAAATGTCCTGGATTTGGACGTGAGGAAGGCAGTTGAGGAGGCTTGGGCCCTCGTGGACTGGGCGGTGAAGCGCGGCGTCAGGGCACCGGCCAGGTCGTAGCAAGCACGAATGCAGGAAATGATCCAAGAGGAGAGACGTTGCGAGGAGACCGGTAAGCCTTTCATCCGGTCGGCCACTGCAACGAAGAGTTGCGTCGTCTTCCTAAATGGCTTCATACGCTCAATATAGAAAGCAAGGGCCCTGCGTACATCCAAGGAGTGCATACGCTGGTCTTGACGGGTGGCGTGCGGCTTAGGATGGAAGACCGGGAGAAATATATTCTGGTTCACATGAAAAGCTGATACCACCTTGGGAAGAAAGGCAGGGTGGGGGCGAAGCTGCACTTTGTCTTTATGGAAGACTGTGTATGGAGGCTCAGACGTGAGCGCCCTGATTTCAGAAACATGCCTTGCTGAAGTGATGGCTACAAGGAAGGCTGTCTTCCAAGATAGGTAAAGGAGTGAGCAGGTAGCCAATGGCTCGAACGGGGGCCCTGTGAGCTTGGAGAGAACCAGGTTAAGATCCCACGCCGGAATCGGTTGACGTTGCTGTGGGTATAGACCGTCTAAGCCCTTGAGGAATCTGACGACCATCGGGTTAGAGAAGACCGAGGAAGCGTGTTCTCCTGGGTGGAACGCCGATATAGCAGCCAGGTGTACCGTGACCGAAGATATCACCAAGCCCTGCTGTTTTAGGGATAGGAGATATTCAAGTATAAGTGGAATTGACACCTGCAAGGGGGGCGTGGCCCGCTGCTCGCACCAACAGGAGAAACGCTTCCACTTGGCCAAGTAAGTGGTCCTTGTAGAGGGTTTCCTACTTCCCAGCAGAATCTGTTGCACGGGATGTGAGCATCGTAGCTCTGTCCGATTCAGCCATGGAGCATCCACGCTGTAAGGTGGAGCGATTGCAGGTCGGGGTGACAGAGTCGGCCGTGGTCCTGAGAGATCAAGTCCGGGCACAATGGAAGCGTGATCGGAGTCTGTACCGATAGCTCCAAAAGCGTGGTGTACCAGTGCTGTCTTGGCCAAGCTGGAGTGACTAGAATCATATGTGCCTTGTCTCTGCATAGCTTGAGCAGTACCCTGTGGACCAGTGGAAATGGAGGGAAAGCGTAGAACAGCTGGTCTTTCCACGATAGCAGGAAAGCGTCCGACAGGGAGCCCGGAGATCGCCCTTGGAGGGAGCAGAACACGTGGCACTTCCTGTTGGCGCGTGAGGCGAACAGGTCGACCTGGGGAAATCCCTACCTCTGGAAGATGGAATGGATGATATCCGGGCGAATCGACCACTCGTGCGTCTGGAAGGATCTGCTGAGACGGTCCGCTAGAGTGTTCTGGACTCCAGGGAGGAACGATGCCATGAGATGTATCGAGTGGGCAATGCAGAACTCCCACAGGCGAATGGCCTCTTGGCATAGGAGAGACGACCGGGCTCCTCCTTGCTTGTTGATGTAGAACATGGCCGTGGTGTTGTCTGTGAGGACTGACACGCAACGGCCATGTAGGAGACCGAGAAATGCCTGACAGGCTAGGCGCACCGCCATCAGCTCTCGAACATTGATGTGCAGAGCTAGTTGGGATGCGGTCCACAGGCCCTGTGTATGGCGCTCCCCGAGGTGAGCGCCCCAACCTAGAGATGAAGCGTCCGTGACCAGGTACAGGGAGGGTTGTGGGGCGTGAAACGGCACTCCTGCGCAAACCGCCCTGTGGTCCAGCCACCAGGTGAGAGAGGTCAAGACCGAGTTCAGAACCGTGACCACCATGTTCAGGTTGTCCCGATAAGGACTGTACACCGATGATACCCAGGGCTGAAGTGGGCGAAGCCGAAGTCTGGCATGCCTGGTTAGGTAAGTGCAAGAGGCCATGTGTCCCAACAGGCCGAGGCACGTCCTTATCGTGGTGATCGGGAAGACCTGGAGTCCGTGGATGATGTTTGTGATGGTGTGAAACCGAGTGTCTGGCAGAAGAGCTCGGGCGAGTCTGGAGTCTAAGACTGCCCCGATAAACTCTATTCTCTGGGTTGGCTCCAAAGTGGACTTTTCTTTGTTGAGTAAGATGCCTAACTCGTGGAATGTTTGTAGTGTTATCTGGACGTGAGCTTGAACTTGCTCCCTGGTGTGGCCGTGCACCAGCCAGTCGTCTAGATACGGGAACACCTGTATCCTTTGTCGATGAAGGTATGCTGCCACGACAGCCAGACATTTGGTGAACACTCTCGGAGCCGTGGACAAGCCGAAGGGAAGGACGGCAAATTGTGCACATTGTTTACTACAAATCGAAGGAAGCGCCTGTGTGGGGGGTAGATTGCTATATGAAAGTATGCGTCCTTCATGTCGAGGGCGGCGTACCAGTCTCCAGGATCCAGGGAAGGGATAATGGTCCCCAATGAGACCATGCGGAACTTCAACTTTACTATGAATTTGTTGAGTCCGCGTAAATCTAAAATGGGTCGCAGACCCCCTTTTGCTTTGGGGATCTGGAAGTAGCGGGAATAAAACCCCCTGCCCCTTAACTCGGATGGAACCTCCTCTATGGCCCCCATAGAAAGGAGCCCAAAAAACTCCGGTGTAAGGAGATGCTCGTGAGAAGGGTCCCTGAAGAGGGACTGGGAGGGGGGGAACGAAGAAAACTGGAGAGCGTATCCCCTCTCCACCGTGCGAAGGACCCAACGGTCCGAGGTTATAAGGGACCAAGCACGGTGGAAACGGGAGAGGCGATCCCGAAATAAAGGGAATGGATCCTGGGTAGTGGCTAGCACGCCATCCTCGAGCGCACCTTCAAAAATTTTGCCCAGGCCCTGAAGGTGGTCTAGGAGGGCCTTGGTTCTGACCGGGTTGGGGGCTGGTCGACCTCCGTCTACCACCTCACCCCCTCCTTCTGGGGAAGTCCTGTCTTGGACGAGGAGGAGGAGGGTAGAACCTCTGTGGCTGGGGCCTAAGGGGCCTGCGCTGGGGTCCTGGGACATGCATCCCCAGGGAGCGCATGATGGTTCTGGAGTCCTTGAGGCTCTGCAAACGAGAGTCCGTCTTGTCCGAGAACAACCCCTGGCCCTCGAATGGCAGATCTTGCAGGGTCTGCTGCAGTTCTGGTGGTAACCCCGATACCTGAAGCCAGGAGACGCGTCTCATGGCTATCCCAGACGCTAGTGTCCTGGCGGCAGAGTCCACTATGTCCAGGGAGGCTTGTAAGGAGGTCCTAGCCACCTTTTTACCTTCCTCCACTAGGGCCCCAAACTCCTCTCTCGAGTCCTGGGGGACCAACTCTTTGAATTTACCCATGCAGTTCCATGAGTTGTAATTGTACCGACTCAAGAGCACCTGTTGGTTTGCGGCGCTGAGCTGCAGACCCCCCGCTGAGTAAACCTTACGTCCAAACAAATCGAAGCATTTGGCGTCCTTCAATTTGGGCGCTGCCGCCTGCTGACCATGGCACTCTCTTGCGTTCACTGAGGAGACTACTAGTGAACACGGTGGAGGGTGTGTATAGAGGTACTCATGGTCTTTAGAGGGTACAAAGTACTTCCTCTCTACACCTCTGGCAGTGGGAGGGATGGAGGCCGGGGTTTGCCATATGGCATTAGCGTTAGCCTGGATCGTGCGAATAATGGGCAACGCCACCCGGGATGGGGCATCAGCTGAGAGAATGCTCACCACCGGGTCCTCCACCTCCAATATCTCCTCTGCCTGTAGGTCCATGTTCCGTGCCACCCTACGTAACAGGTCTTGGTGGGCACGGAGGTCTATTGGAGGTGGGCCTGAGGTTGTTGTGCCCGCCACCGCCTCATCTGGGGAAGATGAGGACGACGCTTCAAGGGGTAAAGGATCGAGAGGTGGGTCCGGCTCCAAGGGTCCCTGATGTGCAGGATCCCCTGCACCGGGGGTCTGGGACCTGCGTGGGTGTTGGCACAGGAGCCTCCATGACCCCTGGGGGAGGATGGGAGATGGTGGCCTCAGGTACCCTGGGCTCAGAGTGTGCCGAGCGAGAGGCCGCTGGTGGAGCCCCTTGAGCTTGGTGATATGCCCATGGGGTCCAGAAAGACCAATGGCCCAAGTCGTCCGGAGCCTGACCCTGAGCAGGGTATGCTGATCGGGAGGCCCCTTCCGATGAACGAGACGCCGATCTTGAGGGCCAGGGCGGTGCCGAGCGTGATTGCAGAGGCTCGTCCTGGAACGGTGCCGAGCGGTGCCGGTCCACATGCGAGCGGTCTCTGCACGGTGCCGGGGAGCGGAACCGGGATCGAGAACGGTGCCGATGGCCATGCCGGTACCGGGATCCCGATCTGGATCGCGAAGAGGAAGACCGTCTGTAGACTCGGTGCCGGGAGCGGCCTCGCGAACGGGAGCGCCACTCATACCGGTGCCGGGAACTGCGTCTGGACTCTGACCGGTACCGATGCTTGGGTCGGTGCCGAGAAGTGGACCGGTGCCGGGAGGAAGATCTGGGCTGCGAGTACGACCGGCGCCGAGATGAAGACCGGTGCCGGGACTGCGAGCGGCGTCGGGACCTGCTCCGAGACAGGGAGCGGTGCCGCGAGTCCACGCTCGGAGATGGAGGGCGTATCAGGGCAGACTTGCCCCTGGATTGCACCGTGTGGAGGGGATGCGGTGCCGCGATCTGAGATGGCGCCGGCTCCGTGAGGGCGATGAGGTCCTTCGCCGTCGCAAATGTCTCTGGTGTAGAGTGGAGACAGGGCTCAACCACAGGACGAGGCGGTGAGCCAGTCCGCACCGGACTCAACGGCCCTACAACCGGTGCCGGAGTCAACGGTGTCAACAATGCCTGCACCCTCTGGTGCTCCGAAGCTGGACGCGGCTCTACCACCGGTGCGGACGGCAGCGTCCTGGGTCTTACGGGGTCTTTTATGTCCCGGAGACAGGGAACGGCGCCGAGGGGCTTGCGGCGGACGTGGTGCCGACGGAGGACGGTGCCGTGGGGCCTTATCCGCGTCTCCTCGTGGTGCAGTACCGGAGGGCGCCGCCGGGGCGCTGCGCACCGAGGCGCTCGGTGCCGGAACTTGGCGCGCCGAAGGAAGATCTGGGCTAAGTGCCGCCTCCATAAGGAGCTGCTTAAGTCTAAAGTCCCGCTCCTTTTTGGTCCTGGGCCTGAAAGCCTTGCAGATCTTACACTTGTCCGTCTGGTGAGACTCCCCTAGACACTTCAGACAAGAGTCGTGAGGGTCTCCCGTTGGCATAGGCTTAGCATAGGTCGTGCACGGCTTAAAGCCAGGAGCCTTGGGCATGAGCCCGGCTGCGCGCCGGGGGAAAAGGGGGGGATAAAAGAACCCTTAACCCCCACTAACTATTTATAACTACTCTACAAAACTATTAACAACAAAACTACTAATCTATAAGTATATAACCAACAACTATCTACAAGAATTAATGAGTAAAGCTAGGGAGAGTGGAGAACAGCTATGCCGCGCTCCACAGTTCCAACGACCGTCACAGGCGGTAAGAAGGAACTGAGGGGGTGCTGGGTCGGCTGGGGTATATATCCAGCGCCATGAAGGCGCCACTCCAGGGGGCTCCACAGCCGACCCACCGGGTGTTGCTAGGGTAGAAAATTCTCGGATGATCGTGCACGCAGCGCGCTCACACCTAATTGGAATGGATATGAGCAACACATCTCGAAGAACAACAGTTACAAAGGCGAGTAACCGTTTTTTTCAGGATCTTGTAAAGCTGATGGATATTGGAGGAACATTCCTAGCATCAAGTGCTGACTGTGAGCGTGGCTTTAGCTTAATGAACACTCTAAAAAATAAACTACGGAATCGTTTACAAGTAGATCATTTGGACATGCTGATGTGTATTAAGAGTTACCAGCTTGATGGAGGACTGATAGATCTGGACAGAGTTTATATTGAATGGGCAAATAAAAAAGATCGCAGGGAAAAACAGTAAGGTTAGTTTAGCAGTCTTTGACATTTCGACCAATAAGGAAATTAAAATGCATTTGTAATCACATATCTTATTCTTGGCTGATAATCATTTATGGATATTTTTTAGGAAAATTTTAAATTTAAAACACAAACTCTTGTTTTTCTTTTTTTACTTATGATGTCTCTATCTGAAAACCCATATAAATTGACATAATGGCATACTTATTAAATTGTCTTTATTATATGTTTATCAAAATCTTTTCAGACATGTGTATAGAATGACAGGTGAAAATGGACACCAACGGGCAGAAGCCTATGGACTGATAATGATCATGATTAATATGTGCTTGATATATGCTCGTGATTGTCTATAAAAAAAGATCCTAAAGCGTAATGCTTAAAACTAACTTCTGCTTCATAAAGAATGGTTAAATTTCCTTTTTCTAAGTATTTAAAAATGACATTTATAAAATAACATGGTGTAAAACTATTATTATCAGAAATTGCAAATTAAAACTTTTAAAATGTATAAGCATTTTACTTGCTTGGGCGCATTTACCTCATGGCGCACAAATTTGAACTCTGCTTTGCACAGAAGAAAATGTTTGCATCCATGGCCTGTCAAAAATTAGAGGGAACATTGGATTTAACTATGGTGAGTAATTTTGTATCATCCACAGATTTTGCCACCTCACCATTTTACCCCTGAACAGCAAAGGCCCCAGTACAGATCTTTGGGGACCCCACTATTTACTTCACTGTGAAAACTGAAGATATATTCTTACCCTTTGTTTCAGTCCATGAGAGGACCTTCCCTCTGTCATAGAAATTCCTGTCCGTTCCAGCTGAGGAATAAGGAGAGGCGGACACAGCTAATCAAGCAAGGAGCCGCGGGAGGGGCCATCCGTTTATTTCAATTGCAATTGGGTTCGAGCTCATAAGTCAGCAAGAACAAAGAAAACACTTACACCAAAGCATTATATGCAGTTGACTATGATAATCTATCGCGCTATGATTGGCCAAAATTTGCTATCATTACCATACATAATTAGCAAGCTACATGTATCTGCCCCTCTTGTGACCCCTTATTGTTCATCTACTTGCTCCCCCCTTGCGTTATTTTGCAAACCAAGCAGTTAGTTATCTACAGGACGCAGGCACAGAAAATTCCATTGTCTCCAGGTTTGGAGTTTGGCTACATTTCCTCTCGAAGGAACTTCCTGAGTTAGAACTATGCATAGCTGTATGTTGCCCTTCTTCTATTTCCTAGTAGAATACTTTTATATCACCTCTAATCCCATGACTGCTTGCTTTGCTTAAGAGCAAACTTAGTTTCCTTCTCTTCATTTTAGGCACCAAGTGAAAGGGCTATTCCTCACCCAGGGGACAGCTCGCCCCAATCAGCGAGGACGAGGAAAGGCCAAGGAAGAGCAGAGTGAGTGAGAAGAGAGCAGGAAATTCACAGCACACTGGGGAAGTGCCCATGGCACAGATGGTACAAGGTTCCCTCCATCACCAACTCAGCCTGGACTCCCGCCCCCACTGTCTTCCCCACAACACACTGACCCTCTAAGGCTCTGACCCCCTTTCCCCATCTGCTTGCTCCCAGATTCACTGCCATTCTCTGGCCCTAGAGAACACGCTCTGATCCCCCTTGCCAGGGCAGGTGTTGCAGACGGGAGGAGAGAGGCGACTCCATTCCCAGCACCTGGCTCTGCTTTCTTTCTTCTTTGCTGGCTGGTCAGCAATGGGCTGCATTAGGGAACCAGGGAGAGAACTAATAACCATCGTCCTGAGCTTCACCTCTCCCCAGAGTGTCCCGCGCACTCACCTCTCCCTGGGCCCAGGGCAGGGTTAGCTGTTAGCCAAGCTATACCTGTGGAGAGCAAGGCTCCGGGAGGGAAGTGGCTGGCCCAAGGCCAGAAAGCAGGAGTATACATCCCTGGTACACTCTGGAAGTGACCACTGTAGGAGGTGAGCAGGCAGAGACAATGGGCCTGATCCTTAGCCCCTGGTAAGGCCGCATGAAGGGACATTAAGATCTCCCTTCCAAGCTCCCGCTTGGTTTCCTCACCTCAGCATGGGGGCAGGGAGGAGCCCTTGGATGCTGTCTCCCCATCCCTGACCTGTCTGTATGGGTCTCTAGACTGTCAACCCTTCAGGACAGAGATTGTCTCTGTCTGCGTTGTGCTGCACCCAGTGAAACAGGGCCTGATCCTGATTGGAGCCTCTGGGTGCTGCCATGACATCAGTAGTGATAAGTAATCAGGGCAGGCCCTGCTCTTCCAAACCGGGCCCCACCATCCCTGCCATCCTCTCAGCACACACACATCACCCCAGCTGGCACCAGGTACAACTATCCTGTTGAACCAACCATAAGTGATACTAGGCTAGTGCAAACAAAGGGGTCAAATGCCCCTCCCAGAGAAGGGCGAGTCCGGCACCAGCTGGAAGCTGCTCTCCACAAGGGCCAAAACTTTATTCCTTCGAAGTCTGGGTTGTGGTAACCCAGCTGCTGATGGAGACTCTACACATTGGGGCTTGTCTGCCTGACACGTCATTGCCATGTCCTGCATCTCTTTGACCGGGAACATCAGCATCTCGCACTTTGTTCCAGCGCTCCACATCTTCAGTTCCTGTCAAACTCTGCTTCTACAGGAGCCGTGGCCCCCGAAGCCTCGGCATCACTCATAGACTGATCCAGCTTGCTGGCCTGTTCTTTAGATGAGAATTAGAATCTGCCTCTCTACCCTCACCCCTTCACTCTGCCATCTGAGGGCTTGGCCTGAGAGACACTTGATCTAATTTACCTTTGCTGGTGTTGCTTTCTTCCCTTAGGTGTATCATCTCCCCAGAGAGCACCTGCAGGAGCAGAGAGAGGCTCTGGACACTCTGGTCCATCTGGGTAAGAAACCCATTCACCTTTCCCGGAGAAGGAGATCACAGCCTGCGGAATTTCAGAGCTCAGGCATAGAACTCTATTCCCTTCCTCTTTATGATTCATCCCATTATGATTCACTCCTCTTCCTGCAGCTCGCTCATTCCTGGTGGAGCTGCTTGTGTTCCTGTTGAGGAGGCTGAACAAGGATGAGGAAGAGGAGACCTGTGCCAATCTCTTCATTCTGGACCGGATAGTCCGATCCAAAAGTAAGTGACCCACAGCGAGGCCTTGTCTTTTGATGTGTTATGGCCTCTTGTGCAATTAGCAGCGCTTAGCACTGGGCCTCATTGGGGTCATTTGTCCCTGTCTGCTGTAGATAATCCAAGTCCTGCAGCCCCTCAGCCGATGCTGCGGAA